>NC_058058.1:26138174-26430674 GCF_020085105.1 Siniperca chuatsi | reverse complement strand
TCTCACAGAGCTACTCTGATGGACAGAGAAATTCATGAATGACTATGTGCTAACCCTAACCATCATTCTGTCAAACTTTCACTTTCAGATTTTGCATAGATGCCGAGAACCGTCCTTAAGGGGGAAGGAATGCCAGAATGGATCTATGCCATAGGGTGCAGGAAAGATCCAATTGAGGGAAGTGAGTATATGAATGGTGCCAACAAGCAATCGTGGCCAGAGGGAAATGTCCCCTACCTATAGGATGACCACATGAGAGGCTCACCAGAGTGCAAGGACTCGGGTGGACAGGATGACATAAGAGGCTCACCAATGAATGGAAGCTCATGTGACCGCGATGATGACTCATATCCTCTCTTTGCACAATGCTCAGAGTACTTTAACTAAAGCACCACTGGGAAATAAGACAGATCGCACAGGAGAAAACACTGCTTGCTGTTGGCCATCGGAAACATGGCCCCAGCGAGAGAAACATAGCTTCCTTGACACTATGCAAATGATGCTGGGCTATGCAAACAACAGAAATCTGACTGATTGTTGGACTCACAGAGAGAAATAGTTGATTTCGTCATATTGCAGGTTAATAAGTATTATTGACCTTGAGGTGTCAATATCTCCAGTGTACATAAGGTACTGAGTTTCCACACACAATACAGAGCTGCTAATCTATGACAGGACCAGGTAATTGTGAAATAACAAGTGTAGCACTAGCTCCTATGCTAACAGTAATTTAAATTCACGTCCAGTGGCAAAGATCGTAATCTACAACATCTATAAAAGTAACTCTGCTCAACTGTAGTGTCTTTGTAGGAATCTTAAACAACTTTATAGATTTTTCAACATCCTTTCAATGCTAGAATATTCATGAATTACTGTTAGAATAGTTTTGCTTTTGCATTAATTGTGATATAACCCCTACATGGCTCATACAGTCCAATATTAATACATTTAGGAACTATTAATTGTTTCAGAGTCACCGAAATGAATGTAACTTCTTAATCGTCCATCTATAAATGTGTTTAAATGATATACTGTAGCTGATTTAGTCCAGGAAGCGGTACAAGGTTTAGCGTAATTGCATTAAGTACATGGATTTGATCGAATAGGTGACCTAATGGGATTACTGGGGCCTCGGGGATGCTCTATTGTGTGTTTTGTTTTTGTGACAGTAATAATAGTAAAAGTGATCTGTGCCTGAGTATCTGCTGTTATTAATTAAAGTGTTAAAAACTACTAATATTATGGCTAAGCCAATCTTAAACCCAGAAACTGCTGACGTTTCCCCTGATTAGAATCAAACTCTACCTACTGTTCATCTCATAAGACAATTATTCAGATGATGATTCAGAGTCTGCTAATAAAGGTTATTGTCTAGTTGAGCTGTTCACCATTAGACGGTAGTCTTGAAATCTAAAATAGAAGGTTTAATCTATGGAAAACACTTAGTTATTGGTAAATTGATTGTTAAAAAGGGTAGTGGGGCAACGACAATGCTGAGCTTTCATCAAAAACAGCATAGAACTGTAATAAAATCACTGATGAGTCTAAATAAATACATTTTTGCATATATCAAAATTTTGATTGGAATGTAACATGACAAGACATTGTACATCTGAAACTTGGTCCATGTCACGTTCAGTGCTAAAACAGGGCAACAGGGAAAACAAGGGACTGGACCTAATTGCAGACACAGAGGCAGCGCTGGGATGTGAGATGTGTTAATATTTGAAGGTGCGGAGCAGGTCCTGGAGATGACCAGATATGCTGAGCAACTCTGGAGGCCGGCGGCGAAGGCAAAACCCGAAGGTGGAACCCCTATGGAGGCTGGCAACATTGCTGGAGATCAGGACCGGGGTCTAACCACAGGAGATCTTAGCAGGAGACCGGTAACAGGACAGCAGGGCTGGAGGCTGGTGACAGAGAGACTGGCAGAGGAGCCGGTGGAACCTGTGATGCCAAGGACCCAGGAGGCAGCAGCTCAGGTGGATCAAGAGGCAGCTGCAGCTCAGGAAGTTAAGCAGGTTGCTGCAGCTCAGGCAGCTGCTGTAGTTCAGGAACAGCAGATTGCTACAGTTCCGCAGGTACGGGATATTGCTGCAGCCTTGCAGGTTCAGGAGCCCACTGCAGCTTAAACTTAGCAGACTGCTGCAGTTTAACATCCTCTGCAAACAGTTGCAGCTCAACAGGATCAGGAGACAGCTGCAGCTCAGGAGGTCACTGCAGCTTATCAGGTTCAGAAGGCTGCTTCTGCTCAGGAGATTTAGGAGGCTGCTGCAGTTCAGCAGGTTCAGGTGACTGCTGCAGGAAGTTGCGACCCAACCGGAGCAGGAACAGGAGATGGTTGAGGCCCAACCGGGACAGGAGGCGGCTACGATCCAGCATAGGCAGGCCATGGAAGCTGCAATCCAGTAGAGGCAGGACATGGTGGCTGCGATCCAGCAGAGGCAGGACATGGAGGCTGCGATCCAGCAGAGGCAGGACATGGTTGCGATGGCCCAACTGGGACAGGATGTGGTTGTGGCGGCCCAACCAGGACAGGACAAGGATGCGACAGCCAAACCGAGAAAGGACATGGTTGTGGTGGCCCAACCAGGACAGGAGGTGACTGCTGTGTAACACTGAACAGCTGAGTCTCTGCGCAGCTGGGCAGCTGAGTCTCTGAGTCACTGGGTAGCTGAGTCTCTAGGTCACTGGGCAGCGGGACCTCCACGACGAGGAGCTGGGCAACAGTGAGGACGAGCAGCTGGGCAGCAGTGAGGCACGATGTCAGCGGGAACCACGCTGTCTTCTGGAGGGCTTCCTAGAGGAAGCTCCAGGACAGGATCTGGCAGGGAACTAGCTGGTTCTGTTGTAGCCGGCCCTAGAGCAAGGTCAAGCAAGAAAGAGGCTAGGGAGCTAGATGAGATGGAGTCTGGACATCGTCGGGAGCCCCGCTTTCTGGGGGGCTTTCCAGAGGGTGGCTTCAGGACAGGAGCAGACTGATGACATATAAGGGCCTCCCAAAGCTAGGTGGATACTCAGGGCTTGGGCCTGGTCAGGACAGGCAGGCTCCTGACAGGCGGGTTCTAAACAGGCAGGTGGCTGGTTAGTCGGCTCTGGGCAAGCAGGTTGAATGCTAACGATCCCAAGCCTAATAGATCGGGGTGCAGGCTGGAGGCTAACAGGCTGAGGTGCAGGCTGGAGGCTAGCAGAATGGAGATTAGCAGGCTTGAGTGAAGGCTGGTTGCTGGCAGACTGGATGCTAGTGAGCCGGAGGCTAGCAGACTGAAGGTTAGGAGAGTCAGGAGCTGGAGCTGGCAGGTGGCTGGTAGACTCCATGCTAAGCCCAGCATCTGAGTAAATGGTAGAATCCAGGTTGGGCTGCAGGCTTTCCTTGAGGTAATTACTGTTAAGACAAAATTGTTTTCTCCATCAAGGAATAAATGCAAAGTCTGTGCTTAATGTCCATGGAGCCTTCAGTGGATAAGCCCAATCTCTCCTCCTTAGATAGAGATAGTTAGAGATCACCTCCTTAAACTCCTCTACGAGAGATATGAAGTCTGCTGGGTCCATGTTTGGTCAGTTCATACTGTTGTAGAGTCAAGCAGGGGAACAGGAAAAATGAGGGATAGAACCCAAAATGCAGACAATGGAGGCAGAGAGATGCAGTTCAGTGATTTAATGAATGTAAGTGGTGAAAGTACGACAAGCTTACAGGTTAGTCAGGCAGGCAGTGGTCAAGACCAGGGGAGCAGTCCAAACAGGCAAACATAAATCCAGGGAACTGGCAAAGCCAAAAATCCCAAATCCAGTAAGGTCCAAGACAAGCAGAGCAAATGTCCAAATCACAAAGAACTAAGGCTGGGACGCTTGACTTGTGGACAATGATGAATTGACACAGAACAAAGGAAGCACACAAACTAATACACTCAGGTGAGGGGAGACAATGAGACAGGTGAAAACGATCAGGGCGGAGCAAACGATCAAAGCTGGCGTGAAAGGCAAACAAAGACAGGAAGCAAACCCACATGAGGGAAGGAGAATATTTCAAAATAAAACAGGAAATATAAACCACGACAATGTACTGGGTTAAAAGTGTGACTGCTCCATCCACACAAATGCGTAGGATAGAAATCTTACACTAAATTATCAAATACTACTTTGGGATATCTTTACAACTTTCCCCTGCTGTTTCAAAGCTTTAAACTGTGTAGTGTGCAGTGGAAAAACACAACCTGTCTGGGATACAGACAAATACTTCAGGATATATGCATAATTTTCAGTCTTTTTCAAACTCACTCACACCAGCAGCTTATTTTCAGGAATAGTCCCTTTGACGACATCCTCTGTCCATCCAGATCGAGGAAAATTGGGTTTTCTACAGGACTTCAAATGTGCATTTGAGGTCTGATGAGTAGCATATCCAATATCCAAATAAATCAAGAGTCCAAGGAAAGCAAGCACAACGCTCCCAATTCCACTGCAGACCTCCATTTTTTTCCCTTCAGGACACGTGTCCTCTGGCTCAGGCTCAGGCTCTGCACCATCCCTCCGCATGACACACAGCACATCACACATTGCTCCATGGAACTGCTGGCCTTAATGTCTGTGTTGTGTTGGGTAAAATACAACAGAGGACCCATGAACAAAGAAAACAATGCAATTTTAAAAGATACAGTGCAGCAAGAGACTGGAGGTAAGACAGTTAAAAAAGCACATTATTTAACACAAGTTCTAGAAAATTGCACATTCAGAAATGGCCCGTTAGACATATAAAGAAGTAAGACAGATGCACTGAAAAGTGAAATCAAAGTGTGTGGACATCCCAATAAGCACTGTTAAATTCACTGGGACACTAGTGAAGGAAGAAGAGACAAAACACTATGAAAGAGCTGCAGACTTCAGCTGCTGAGAGTGACGGTGCATCAGTCATCCTCATCAAGAGCTCTGCAGAAAACTGGCCTATGGGAGTGTTACTACACAGGTACCTTTACAAGGTTTCGTGTTCCGGGGCTTCCGGTGTAGCCAGCAGATATCCAGGCCAAGAGTTCCTCTGCAGTCCGATTAGCAACTTGATACACGAGAAAGACACATTTCAGCTAATCTCTTTAAACAGATATCTGCATATGAATATGAATGTAGATAAAAAAAGAAGGTTCCAAGAATGCATTTCGGCCAATGCCTCCACCGCTTTTGCTCTCCATATGGACTGTTTACCTGCATGCAACCAAAGCCCACTCAAACATGACTGGTCAATACTACGTGGACTACAAACAGAAACGCTTCTGATGCCAAAATCTTAGTCCCTTGCCTACAGATTCTGCATTCATATGCAGATATCTGTTTATAGAGATTACCATCACCTAAGAAGAAGTAGCTTCAAGTTTTCCAGAGAGGAATTGAGTGACTTCCATGATGTTGGACAAGGCTTTGAAGTCATAAGTCAAAATTCAAAGCAGTGTGTTGCAAACATAATACTTCCTGAAGAACACTATGTGCTGTCAAATATGGCGGTTGAAGCATCATGATGTAGATACACTTTTAGTTCAGCAGGGCTATGACATATTGTTAAAAATGAAGAGGAATGGAGCTAAATCAAGGAAGCCACTGCAAGAGAACCTCTTTCAGAGGACAATAATTCTGCAATCTAGCATATAATCAGGTGCTTTCTCCACTGATCTACAGCTACTTTGTCACACTTGTATGTGACAAAGCAACAGGCAACTCACCGTGTATTCCTTCAGTCTCTCTCAGTCTTCATTCGATAGGTGTACTGAAACTTGAGTGTACATGCTCATCTAATATGGAGGGAAAAAGGATAGATATATGGACAGAAAAAGACAGCAGTTAGAAAAAAAATCTCTGCCGCCTTGTTAGCACAATGTAAGCTTTCATGTACAGTACATAATTTTTGAGTCTTGCACATGGTTATGGTATGGCAGGCAATGCAGTAACCTTGACATTGGGCTAGAAAAGCTAAAAACCAGATGGTTCAATATTTGGACCCTTGTCTCAAGATATGTATGAGATTTTCCCCCAAATCAGACCGGAAATGACAAAACCATGTGCCACAATGTGCCGAATATATACTGGTTTTCATTCTAACCAAAATATTTCAGTGATTCCACCCTCATTTGTGTCTGAAGCTGAGGTAATCAGTTTTTGGTTTGGGTGATAATCTGCATTCTCTTTAGCACGTTTACCTGCCATTCAGTAGAGTGAGTATGCACAGCCAGAACCAGTCAAGCTCAGGAAAAATGTAGACAGCATAGGGAGAGTGGTTATTGTGCATGGACTCCTTACTGATCTGAGGGCTTTCCTAATATGTCTACATGAAGAAATGCAAAACATCTTTCCTTTGATAGTTTTCTATAATATTTTGTATAGTGCGCCAGAATATTTTATATATGTATTACCTGTTGAGGGAGGAGTGTCGGTGTGGCAACACATGCACACACACACACACACACACTGCTGCTCTGAACCCCTGTTTATGAGACTTGGTTTGAAGTTTTTTAGCCGGACTGTCAGCTGGTAACAACTTCATCTGTCCAGGCCTAACTCCAAATGTCCTGCTCCTCCTGCTTTTAGCTACTTCCTCCTTGGTTTTTCTACATCCGGTGGGCAGTTTTGTGACAAACTGAAGTTTAGATCTTGTTTTGACTCTTTTTTGAAGTGAGACAACTCTGAGAACAGATAAAATATACACAGTTGAGACTTGAATTTGATCACTGAGACAAATTTCTGATTATGTGCAGGCTCATTTATAAGCCAATCAAGTTTTCCTTTGGATCTTACTATTCAGGGGCAATTATTTCAGACAAATTAAGATCAGTGCAGTGAGAGAGAAAAAAGAGCATTTTAAGATTTTAAATTAGGATCAGGATGAGACAAGAGGAAGGCTATTTCTCAGGAGCTGAATTTAAGAAGTATGAGAAAATGGTCAAAATATCAAATTGATGTTAAATTGAGCTCAGTTATGTCTAGGAGAAATAGGCTGGACAAAGAAGATTTTATTTTGAATTTTCCTTTCCTCTGGGGCATTAGCATCCCAGTTTGTAAAACCTACTATTTGATAATTTGTAACTTCAGTTTGCTAACATTAGAACTCTGAAGTCTAGTTACATAGCTTGGTGACTTTGTTTGCACAGCTAATACATTTGTAACTTATTGCCCCCCCATTCCGTGTTTGTAACCCTCCTTTTTACAGAACGGTGAGGCGCAAAATTCCCGCCTCGAACAGGCTATATAAAAGGGGCCTAAGAAAACAGGACTGAAAGGGGAAAAAGGCAGAATATGCAAAGAAAAAGAAAAAAATGTGTATTGCTTTCCTACATGAAACCCATTTAAATGAAACTGAACACACAAAACTAGGAAGACTGGGGTTTAAACATGTCTACACGTCATCACATATATCTGGCAACAAAGAGGGGTAGCAATCCTAATAAATAATGGTCTCACTTATGAGCATACACTGGGGAAAAAAGAAGTTGGAATGCACTATGATTACCTTGTTAAATGTATATGCACCCCCAAATAGTGAATAGGACTTATATAGGCAAATATTCGACATTATGGCCTCAGAGGCTGAAGGAATTTTAATTTTAATGTCAAAGTGAATGATAAACCAGACAAACTAAGACAAATAAGAAAATAAATACTGTTATGGGGGAAATGGGAATTACTGACGTATGGAGGGCACTGGAAGGGGCACTGTATATTAAAGTGAAATGGGACAGGGAAAGTAATGGGGTTCCCTCTGGAGAGGAGTGGCACATAGTCTGCCAAATACAGTGGAAAACTTCAAGTCCCCTTATTTGGAGGGAATTTTGTTGGAAGAGTTTGGTTCGATTCTTCATTTCCCCTCAGCAGAAGCGAAACAAAACTATTTATTTGGATTGTTGGAGGCAATGCCAGGCCAACAATGCGAATCATTATCAAATATTTTCATCTTGCCCTGTCCTGGCCGCTTACTGGAAGAATATCCATCAGACTTTAGAGAAGGTAGAACCATTATCCCTTTTAGATTTGATGTTCTATACCTATGCAATATTCCACAAGAGATGAACTCCAAAGATAGAACCCTTATGACAATTCTGCTGGCTGCATATAAAAAAGCCATAACAAGTGGCTAAAGCCCCAAGCTCCCTTGATTGAGGCCTGGATAGACATTGTTCATCAAATATATACAATGGAGAAATTGACATATCCCCTCAGAGTACACCAAGATAAACTTACCAATATATGGTCAAGGTGGATTGACTTTATCAGACCCCAAAGACAAGACTTTACGTTAGCCATATGTTGCATAACTTGAATATTACCATTCCTCCCAGTTGTGTTGTGCTGTACATTATTCAGTTTGGTACCAGCAATTGATGCCTGTGAAATATGGCCATTGGAGAAGGAACCCGATACATTTTCATCTGAAATTTAATTATCATTGTCTTCTTATGTTTGCTTTGCCCCTAAGTAAGTGAAGTAAAGTATTTGTAATTGTCTTCTGTAAATCCTGCCAATAAAAAAAAAAACAAAAAAACTTGACCCAGCTTGGCTGCTCTCCCTTATGTGACATCACGTCCAATTTGTCTTTTTTGAGGTGGACATAAACTGTGGTGTATATATACAGTATAGTATAGTACAGTTATTTTTGAAAATCTAGTTCATCGTTTTCCTGGACATTGATTCACTGGGGGTCTCCATCCTGCAAGTTGCTCTTTAAGTGTTAAGTGCGAGTTTCAAATTGTGCTTCTGCAAATTTTAAGTACTGCAACAACTGGGGGGAAACTGTGGAAAAAGTTCTTCCAGACACATAACAATATCTTCTGCATACATGAAAATCTGCTCTATAACATGATTCTGGTAAATCTTTTATGTATAATTTAAACTGAAGAGCAGTGGACCAAGGACAGAACCCTATGGAATCCCTGTTTTACTCCCTCAGAAAAAATCTGTCTTATTGTTAATTATAACACTGTTTACAGTTATAAACCAAAGATTTGAAGTGAACCATTGCAGAGTTTTGTCAGAGAAGTTAAATTTGAAGGAGAATAGTCTGGTTCAACATGTAAAACGCCTTTTAAAGATGCAGAAAAACTGTCCCCACAAAATCATCTTCATCAATTCATCAATTTAAGTTTTTGTAAGTATTTTTGGTCTATTTTAAGCCACTTGTGTTGTTCATTTTACCAACAAACACACCTCCACCTGTCCGATGCAGCTGCCTACCTCGATCGGAGTGCAGAGCAGCTTCACTGAGCCCTTTGAAAGGGGAAGACAGACAAGTGAGAGGGAGGGAGGGTAGAGAGGGTGGGCGTGTGTGCATGTGTCTGTGTGTAAGAGAGAGAGAGAGAGAAAGAAAGAGAGAGAGGGAGGCGCTGCATCAACCCAGCATACAGCAGCAGGCTAGGTTTAGGGATCTATTGTTCCCTGTTTTATTACTGCCAGACCTTGTTCTCTCCCATTAACGATCCAAGACAGAAAGAGAAACAGAGAGGACGAGGAGAGCGAGAGGAGACCTCAGCCCCGTTCGCCCGGGATTAGCCTACTTCTTCTTGAATGCACTGGTGTGGACAAAGCAGAAGCAGAAAACACTTGAGTCCAGCGCTCTACCTCGTGGCCAGGCTTGCTTTTCTTTCCTCTTCACTGCATTGGGAACTACAGTACTTGCTGTGCCATGGGGCTGGCCAGCAGAGCCATGGGGACGCTGGGGATCTCGAGAGGGGCACCGCTCCCCTCTCTCTGGAGGATAGCGCTGCTCTTTCTCTCCATGTGGGAGCTGAATGCACAAACCGCAGTGGAAACTAAACCCCTATACATCTGGCAAACAGGTACAGTCCACCCTCTCTACTCTTTCACCATCTCCCCCCTGGGGTTCGGAGGGGGGTTCCTGGAGATGCTGAGTGGCTGCATGGATGTCCCATCCACTACTACTCTTGCAGTCTTGATGAAATATTAATATGTAAATGTTTGTGTACATAGAAGGGTGCAGGAAAGCTGGTGAACTTGCTCAAAGTGTTCTTCTTTGTGGCTTTTTATTGATTTGGTGCATTTTTTGTGTTGTTGCCTTTTCACGATTTGATCAAATCAAATTAGGAGAACCTTCATTTAAAACAATAGTTTCTTCCCTGAGCCTCTTTTCTTGCAGACATGCATGTGGCAGAGTGTTGATGCATTGGAGCCATCTTGCTATAGTGTAGTAACATATTTACTGCTGTCCCTCCCTGAGGTGAATGTGTCTTTGCCACCAGACTGGGGGTTGGAGGAGCAGGCTACGCTTCCCCCGTTCTGGGCTGAGGCAGCTGGGACTCTTCGGCTGCCCTGCATTGCTATTGGACTCATTTATCACAGTTTGACATGTGTGCAGTTGATGAGAACATGTGTGCGCACTGTAGCTGCATGTGGCTCTTTTCTGAGCAGGGGAAATACAAACACTCTGCAAAGGAGACGGCAGAAGCACTCCATAGTATTTTAGTGCTGATGCAGGTGTTTGATTTGTGAAAAAGTAACCCAGAGGTGGATGTTGATGAGTTAAACCAGAGTGATGTGAGTACAGTAGCTTTACAGTGTAGGCAGCTGCAGTAGCCTACTGTACAAGGCTCCCTGCTGCTGTTTTGGGTGGTGCCTCTCACCGGTCGAGACTCATTCACAGTGAGAGAGCAGCACATGGTCAGAAGGACACAATACTGAAGCATGGTCCAGCGAGCAGAAAGAAGGAGTGAGGAAGGAGGGGAGCAGGGTGGAGGAGGTGTGATGGGAGCAGGAGTAGGGGGATGGATCCCCCCGACCCATCAGGACAGGAGTGCCCTTTGGTTACAGCTGGAGATCAATGTTCTCTTTCACTACTGTCTAATCTCTCTGTGTTTCGCTGGATCAATGTACTGGTTTCACTGAGAACCTGCACCTCCCCCCTACAGTAGGAGTTGATCAATGGGTATAATCCTGGCAATGCAGCACCGTCTGTATGGGATCAATGGGTCTTTGGGAGGAGTCTAAAATGTAATCTATACTTGTTAATAATCTGTGTTTGTAATATCCAGAATGTGCAGGATGCAATTTCCTTAATGCTTTTATAGTCCACCTGAAATTAAAACAAATGTTTGCTAAGAAATCAACATATATATCATTGGTGTTTGTTTTGAATTATGTACTTATCTGGTCAAAGTTGTAATTACCAGAAAGTATACATTTACATTTTCTGCAGTGATAGCACCCCCTACACTGGTGTTGTTTGGGGGGACAATGCCAGTGCCGTAATTTGATTGGTGAAATATCTGTGTGGGTGGACAATAAAAATAGTATGTTATTACAGTCTAGTTTCAGCTAATTTCAGCAACTTTTAAAAGGGGCCGACGTTGTTACCCATTGCTTAGCCAGACGGGATGTGCGTTACATTGTGTACCTGGGGGTACACAAGGCACAAGGCTACTCGTTGCTTTCACTTTTTGATAGTTTGGTCATTTGCCATCACCACATCATCATGAAATAAAGAGATAACGCTAGCTAGAGTGTTAAGGAGCTGCCAATGACTCAGCAGGTGTTGAAATAACATGCATGAAAGTGATGTCTAGTATAAATCAGTGGTACAGTTAGCAAACTAGGCTTACTAGCTTCCACCTTTCCAGTGCAATACAAACGAATGTTGAAAGTTCTAAAGGGACAGAAAGCTTAAATTGCTAAAGAAAGAAAGCCCACTCAGGATTGAGGCTTACAAACATGTCAAATATTTGTTTCCACAAATAGGTCCAGAAACAGTTTTATCTGCTTTTGAAAATAATGATTACAGCTTAATGGCATGTTTGTTTGACTTTAAAGCTATAGAATTAACTTTGAAAAGTATCTAAAATTATATTTGTTTCAAACTGATTTCTAAAGAGCTCAAACTGAAGTCCAGGCTGTTATCAGCTTAGTGGTCTTTTATATATCAGCCACTTTAATATGATGGAGGTTCTACCCTGACCACAGCTGAGTTTATGTTTCTGCCTAATTGTCCAGCAATGGTTAAGTAAATCATTTTTAATTTAAAAGCAGGAACATGCTTGTATTTGTTTGGCAAAAAAAAAAAAAAAATCGAAAGAAATTAAATTACTGTTTCCCTTTTTGAGTCCTGTGGAAGCAAAATTTAGCAGAGAAGGGAAACCGAGAGCTTTTTAGCTCTGGAGGTATTGAGCGCCAAAACCTAAATTTCTAATTAATTGAAAATGTTGACTCAAAATACCAGACTCCTCAATCTAAAAAACTTCAAAAATACAAACAGGTCAAACTCTCTTTACATTCTCTGTTGTTGTAACTTAAATAATGATTTTTGTATTCTTCTCCTCAGATTTATTATTGTTTACCAGCTTCATTGTTCACACCCCGTGCAAAGGAATGGAAATCCTATGGTATTATGTGCTGTACCTCCCACTGTGTTAAGGCAGAGGAGGAGATTAAGGGTAGAGAAACCAGAGCAGATTGGCCAGACAAAGTTAACCTAGATACGGTATAGACATGTTTATGTGTGTAAGTGCGTTGGTCCTTGGCTCCCTGATGCTAGTTTAGCCCGCTGACAGGACCTTGGCACCGATGCTGGGATGAATGGAAGTGAACCATTTTTGCATGTTGGTGTGTTCTTGTCTTTCACATCACGATTGATGTGACACTTTTGGTGAGATCCTGCCTTCCTCTCGGAGCTCCGATCCTTCCCCATGTGCTCAACACAACAATGCAGGAGGCTTTATTGTACACCTCAGCGCCTCTTGCCTGGGAGGGAGGGGCAATAGAAAAGAGGTTGACTGTTGATATCTTGGAAAAGTAGGCTTTTTAGGTAGAGTGTAATATATTTTTTCAGTGACACATTGACTAAATCCATATCTCTGGTGCAGATGGGCGGCTGAAATTAGCCACAGGAGTAATGTGGGGGGTGGGTTCTCAAGAGACTGCTGTTCCCAGCAATATGTGCAGAAGGAAAAGAGTACGATTTCACAAATGCACTATGGAAATATTTGTATTTTATCCGTTTAATCATCCCCTGTGGGCTACTACCAAGGCTGACGTGTAACCGGGCCAAAAATGCTAAATGAAACAATCAGATGAGTAGTGTGTCACATTACTCCCCTACACTAACTGCATATGTATAGAATTTTGTTGCAATGTGTAATCTGGCACTGTGTGTAATGTCTTTTTGGCAGAAGACTTGCTTGTATTGTCTCAGTGTTTGGAGCACAGAAGCCAGAGACAGAAGGTTGGGGATTAGATTCCTGTTCCTCACTGAGTGGAGTTTGCATGTTATTCTCATGGGTTTCTTCTCACAGTCAGCTGGACTGGAAACTCTAATTGAATTGAGCATCTATGTTTGTTCAGCTTTGCAGTTAATGGAAAAATACGGTTTATTACAACTTAAGTCTTATGTAGGTTTGACCACGAAAGGTTTGGTTTCATTTGATTCTTGCCTGACCAAAGTGATCTCCAAGTAAATTTCAGGAGACAACAAATCAATTTTTCCACAGATATTAACCTTAATGGAAGTGAATATGCTTACCTACCTGTTTAGACGCCCGGCAGGTTAGCATCTACCTTGGGCAGGACATCTTGGCTAATGGAGGGTGAGGTTTTGGTGTAACTTATTTGCATTGGATGTACTTTCGGCCGTGTAGAGCAGGAGTTCTCAGCCTTTTTGACCGGTGTGTATGTGTGAAAAGGTATTCAGTCAAGTTGTCAAAATAAAAAGTAAATCCATAAAATCTGTTAAAAATAGGTCCATTCATTTAGCTCTACTTCAAAGTAAGGTCCCTCTGTTATCTCAGTGTTTCTGCGACGTTCCAGCTGTTATGATGAATGTGTCAGAAACACCGACAAGCATGATGAGAGAGAGAGAAAGGAAGCACGCTGGTGTGGGTGAGCGAGAGAGGGAACAGAAGGAGAGACGTGTGCGACTGAAACTCAAGTTTATTTAGATATCATATATAATTAAATAAAACTCACCACTCAGTTAGAAATTTGGGCATATTCACTACTAATCTGTCATAGCTTGAATGATCTACATCATCGTCGGATGGAGGGTGTGTGTTTTTTCTGTTCTTCAAGTCTCTTTTTCTTCCAGTCGTGGCTGACAGCGGAGAAACACTTCGTGGAAGGGTTTAATGGACATGGTGACATTGCTAAACACTCATCACAGTTTACAGATCAACTTCATGCTTCAAACTTTGACCTACTGTATTTCCCGTAAGTGTGAGTGCACAGAGATTTCCGGTACAGTCTTCACAACTTATCCGATCCTCTGACTGCTCAAGTTTCTTGCCTTGTCACTGTGTTTCCACAATTATTTTCCTGGGTACAATTTTACCATAACCAGAATGACCAAACCTACAAAAGTAAGACCCGAGTTGTAATAAACTGGAATTATCCTTTAAAATTCACTTCTAACAGTCAGGGACTGAATCACCCAAGGCAGCATCAGATCTTTTGCGTGCAGATGCAACAAAGTCACATATCCAGTCTTGCTGATTTTGCTCTTTAGGCCTGAGGTAAAAGTCGCTGAGTTAAGTTTTCTTAAAACAAGTGAAAAATATCTGCTAGTGTGGTGAAATCATTTTAACCCGTTTGGCAATACAAATCCAGTTATTTCAAAAAATATTCTTGAACCAGTTGTGAGAGAACAGAGTTTGGGTACACAAAATCAATTTGCTGTGTCTCGTCTTTCATGTTGATGTCTTCATCACGTTATTTCCCCATCATGGACCAGTTCTCTCTTGCTGCAAGATTTTTAAGATCTTGGAAGAATGGCATTCAGACTATATACCCAATTAAAAACTGATAAATCACAGTGGCTGTTCAGGCTTCCAGTAGTCCTGAAAAACAGTTTTTGGTGCTGTATACTTCCAGGGTGCCCTTGTTGGTCTTTTCAACACAATCCCCTACCTATCACTACCAGCGTACACCATGGGTCTGGACACTTCCTGGTACACTGCGGGAAAACAAAGGTCTCTGCAGAGCCGAACAAACCAGAGCAATGACTGATGGTAATTAGTAGGGCAGTTCCCCTGTCCAGACCCAGTCAGTCAGCAAGACCCAATGAATGGAGGCTATTTAGGCCTGTATAAAACACACACACACACACACACAGAAAACAACACAGTGTCTCTGTATTGTCCTCATGCAGCATGCAGCTCTGTTCAGGCTCTCTGCCGCAGATGCTCGTGTCCATGTGGTGCACAAAAGAAAAAAGAGGCTTCACCTCCAGTCACATGGCCCGCTCTTTGTTCTTCCTCTGATGTCCCCATAAAATCCCCCAACACACACACTGCCACCACCACCACCCTCTCAAGGTGACCTTTAACCTCTGAGCTGAGAGGGGTCTCGTGAGGGTATCAACAGTGACAAGGGATCGGTGGTGGAGGGGCAAATACAGCAGCTTCTCCGGATCAAGTCTCAAGTGCTTAATTTCTCCATTTACACCAGAAAACCTAATAAGCTCCGGGGGAAGTGGTTTTTAAAGATGATACAGTGATACTAATACTCATATTATTTGATTAAATATGCCAGCAATTTGTATAGCTACACTGATCAATACTGACTATGTGTAATGTGAAAGGGGTTGCTCATAGCGGCAAACCCAAAGAGAATTGCCACCGACTCTGTGGAGTTTTTTAGCCTCTAAGGGCTAATTGTTTTGGTTTTCCGGACCACAACTTTACTGTTTTGTTCAGTTACTCTCATCCATCTTGTTTCCAGCAGCAGCAGACCGCTTTTTGGTGAAAATACTCTTCTTGTACCACTGTATGTTACCTACCCAGCACCAAATGTCAGACAAGTTGGTGGAGTGTTTACAGCTAAACAGCAAGATCTTTTTCTTAGGCATTGGTGGAGAATGAAACAGAGCTAAAAGGAGAGTGACATTGGACACCAGAAATATGACCACAATTTACAAAATGTCAACTGTTTTTGGTTTTTTCGTCTTGTTGTTGAGTTCTGGCCCCAAACATTCATTAATGCATATTTGAGGAATAGTCTGTTTTAAACCAGAGTCAGATGAAAAAACACTTTCATTTTATTTCTGCACCCAGTACAGAGGTCCAGGATGTGTAAAGCCTAGCTTAGCAAGCAGTCAGTGTTTTTTTACTGCCAAAATATTTTATATGAATATGACTTATGAACTCATACAACCACTGAATCTTTTGTGACACATACACACACACACCCAGTTTTCATCGCAGTCTCTGTGACTTTCTCGTTAGACTTTCAGACCCTCTTAGCGACATTATCTCTAAAAAACAACCAGCGACAAATCTAGTGAGTTATTCAGACCATCAGGGGGAAAGTGAGAAATATACACAAATCTATTACATTGTAATTTATTCCCATGCATGCTGCTCAGAGTAATCTCAGGCAGTGCTCTTCTGGCAGCAGGAGTGCGAGTGAGTGACTCTGGTTCGCTCTGTGTCGCTGTCGCTCTGAAACTTCGCGACAACACAGAAGGAGAACGAGGTGGGGTGGTAGATAACGGGCATGGTTGCAGCAGACGTTTCGTTCACCCGCCACTAGCGAACCGACTCGTCCACGACTCTACGAACGCCCTTGCTTGAGGTTCTGACTTTAGGGAGACTTTCTAGTTTTCCTCCATTACATTTTAGACAGAAATATCGTTATTTTCACCCAACTCCATTTGCAGTTTACAGTTGCATGTAACAGCTAGCCTACTTGGTTGAATTAGATTTTACAGTGAGCATGAGATAAATATACCTCAGCTATTGTCAGGTAAAAATCTTGTTTATCAGTTTTTCAGGAGAGACCTTCTTCATCAGAAAACTGATAGCATTTGATAGCAACTAATAGCAACTTCCACCACTGCTACTTCAATGCAGCTTGCAGCATCTCAAAATAGTACCGAGAGCATTTTCCTAGCGCTGATCACAACCCATGACTCTCGGATGTATCAGTGACACTTTAATTTTTTTTACAAGTTGTACAATATCATTTAGTGTTGTTGGAAGGGGCATTTTTCACTTTTGTCAGAGATAAATTTACAGTTTTTCTCTGCTTTCTGTCCTGTTGGACCTATCTCTTTACATAGCTCACAATGATAAAACTGATCGATCGATCTTCTGATTTCCCTGTGACAGCAAAAAAAGCCTTTTTCCTAAAATGTCCGACTGTATTGATGGAACTCTTGTGTGTGTAGCAACATGTGCAGCTTCAGGGGATGAAAACCTGTTTTCTCCTTTTTTGAGCGTTGCTGATGTCGAGCACCCCTTTCAATAAAAACATATGGATCTTTACAAGTGATTAAAAGGCATTTGTTGTTTTGAACAGACACTTGAGCATCAGATTGGCCTATGCAGACGGAGCTGGAGAAGTGCTATCAAGGCATAATGTAGGCGGGTGAAATTATTTCTGTTTTCCCTGAGATTCATCAAGTGCCAAATTGCAGCCATTATTCTGTGTGGGTTTGAAGAAGCTGCATCCAGCTGTTCACTTCTGCCTGGTGGGCCGCCCCAAGTGGAGGAGGGATGTGTGTGTGTGTGAGTGTATAAACACTCACACACACGCGCACACCACCACTCCACAGAACTCAGTACTGTGTCTTTGTGTCTCTCTAAGCCATCTGCTGTCTCTAATCGTCCCTGTAATCCCCATTAACATTAACACACTCTTATTCCTCCTTTTTCTTAGTTGACCAGTAAAGAAAGAATTTATAATCAGGTAGTTTAGAATCTCAACACCCTTGCAAAAGCTGAGTTACAGTGCAATTCATCTTGCACCCATCTCTTTGCTATTTTATGCTATTTCTTTTATTTCTCACTCACACAAACAGTTACAGCATTCAACTGTTCACTTACACACACACACAAACACGTGCATGTTCACGCACGCACGCATGAACGCACACACACACACACACACACACACACACACACACACACACACACACACACACACACACACAGGGATGGGCTTTGTGCTGAGGGTATGCATGCATGTGTGTGTGGCGTGCCTCATTACTCCCAGTGAGAGGGTTGACAGTGGGGGAGGAGTGTTACTGTCAGTATCCCACCTACAGGCAGTGGACAAGGGGAGGCTGAGTAATTACATGCGATTACATTACATGCTGACATGCTGCGGTATAAGCGTTAATATTACCTCATTTCCGGTGTTTGTGTGTTACTGGTAGCGTATTTTTGCAGCTCTAGCTCATCACAGTTAATTTTGTTCGATTCTTCATTACAGCGGCTAATTATCTGCCACACATTTACACACTAGTCCTGCTCAAGCACTCATAGTTCCCTCTGTCATTTGGCGACTTCCTCGCTAATCCCACAGTTTACACGCTATTCAGTTTTGCTAGCTACCGTTCTTTAGCTTAGCAGCTAGCGATGGCTTCTCTCTCCCCCTCTCCTGCTCTCTCTTGTTCGGTGTGTCAAATGTTTAGCTATTCCTCTGCCTCCTTTAGTGATAATGGTACATGTAATAAATGTAGTTTATTTGTAGCATTGGAAGTGAGACTTAGTGAATTGGAAACGCAGTTTCGCACCATGGGAACTCAATCGTTAGCTGCTTTAGCTAGCCAGCCCCTAGTAGCCAGTGAGGACCGACCAGAGGTAGCTCCTGTTAGTAGTCCCCCCGCAGCTCCCGAGTAGCCGGGAAACCAGGGAGGCTGGGTGACTGTCCGAAGGAAGCACAGCCCTAAGCAGAAGCCCACGGTTCACCACCAACCTGTTCACGTTTCTAACAAGTTCTCCCCACTCAGCGACACACCTGCTGAGAAATCAACTATGATCACTGGCAGCTCCATTTTGAGAAACGTGAAGTTAGCGACACCAGCGACCATAGTCAAATGTATTCATGGGACCAGAGCAGGCGACGTTGAATTGTTTTAAAACTGCTAGCTATGGATAAGCATAAATACAGTAAGACTGTTATTCACATTGGCGGTAACAACTCCCAATTACGCCATTTGGAGGTCACTAAAGTTAATGTTGAGTCGGTGTGTACTTATGCAAAGACAATGTCGGACTCCGTCGTTTTCACTGGAGCAGTTACCCACCCAAGTGACTCCTTAGTGACGGTGTCTGCCCCATGACCACTTTATTAACCAAATTAATCTAATCAAAATTTAACATAAGAGAAGGTATACAAAAAAAACTAAACAAAATTACCAACGGAATAGCACAATTAAATGCGGACTCTTAAACATCAGATCTCTGCCATCTAAAGCTGTACTTGTGAATGATTTAATATCAGATTATCATATTGACTATTGAATATTTTGTCTCACCTGGCTGGGTCATGAAGAATATGTTAGCCTAAATGAATCCACTCTGCCCAGTCATATTAATGCTCACATTCCTCAGGGCACTGGCGAAGGAGGAGTTGCAGTCATCTTCGACTCAAGCCTATTAATCAACCCTAAACCTAAATTAAATTATAACTCATTCAAAAGCCTTGTTCTTAGTCTTTCACACCCAACCTGGAAAACACGACAGCCAATTCTGTTTGTTGTAGTGTACTATAGTACTATAGTGTCCTGGTCCTTATTCAGAATTTTTATCTGAATTCTCAGTTTTTTTTTATGTCAAGTTTAGTCCTTAAAACAGATAAGTAATTATTGTAGGTGATTTTAATATTCATGTGGACGTTGAAAATGATAGCCTTAGTACTGCATTTATCTCATCATTAGATTTGATTGGCTTCTGTCAGAGTGTGCATAAACCCACTCACTGTTTTAATCACACCCTCGACCTTGTTCTGGCGTATGCCATTGAAATTGAACATTTAATAGTCTTTCCACAGAATCCTTCTTTACTGAACCATTATTTAATAACTTTTGAACTCCTATTACTGGAATACATGCCATTAGGTAAAAACTCCTACTCTAGATGTCTATCTGATATTGCTATGGCTAAATTCAACAAAGCGATCCCATTTGCATTTAATTCAATGTTATGGCTCAATATAACAGAGGTCTCCTGTGCAAATCGCAGCCCCTCCCAAATTGACCATCTAGCTGATGGTGCTGCACGCTCACTGCGAACAACACTGGACTCTATTGTCCCTCTAAAAGAGAAGATAATAAAACAAATAAGGTTAGCTCATAGTATATAACCCCCAAACCCACAAATTAAAGCAAACATCGTGAAAGCTTGAAAGGCATTCCACCAATCTGGAAGAATCTTGTTTAGTCTGGCAAGATAGTCTTAAAACATATAGGAAGGCCCTCCGTAATGCCAGAGCAGCCTACTACTCATCATTAATAGAGGAAAATAAGAACATCCCCAGGTTTCTTTTCAGCACTGTAGCCAGGCTGACAGAGAATCACAGCTCTACTGAGCCATGTATTCCTATAGCCCTCAGTAGTAACGACTTCATGAGCTTCTTTAGGATCAGGATTAGGTCAGGATTTAGAGTGCATCATAGCACAGAGACAGCACTGGTGAAAATTACAAATGACCTTTTAATTGCATCAGACAATGGACTTGTCTCTGTACTTGTCTTGTTAGATCTTAGTGCTGCATTCGACACGACTGACTATCACATACTATTACAGAGACTGGAACATTTAATTGGCATTGAAACTAACCAGTTAGCTAAACTTCAAGCAAGCCTTAAGGACATAAAAAACCTGGTTGACCTGCAATTTTCTGATGTTAAACTCTGATAAAACTGAAGTTATTGTACTTGGCCACAAACACCTCCGAGACACATTATCTAAAGACATAGTTGCTCTAGATGACATTGACCTGGCCTCCAGCACCACTGTAAGGAATCTCTGAGTTATGTTAACTCCCACATAAAACAAACTTCAAGGACTGCCTTCTTTCACCTGCAAGTGCAGTGCATGCATTTGTTACTTCTAAGCTAGATTATTGCAAGTCCTTATTATCAGGCTGCCCGAATAAGTTCATTAAGACTCTCCAGTTGATCCAGAATGCTGCGCATGTGTACTGACAAGAACTAGGAAAAGAGATCATACTTCTCCAATATTAGTTTTTCTGCACTGGCTCCCTGTAAAATACAGAATAGAATTTAGGGGTAGCTCTCATTATATATATAGATATTAACACTACAATTACTCTTCTACTATTTGAAAAAAAAATACAAAAATCTACGTCTTTGCATTGTGCCAACAGAATTGAATTGAATTGGATTGACTTCACTGCATGGCCGCCACCTTGTCCGTTAACTGACAAGAGGCAAGTGCAAACAAAGTACACACTCAGGTTCGACTGATAAATTGGTTTACAGGTGTATGGGGCTAATAGTGGCCTATTATTAACAAGAGTATATAGCTAAAGAGCGGCTGGCGGCTTATTCTCTGGGGACCACGAACCTCTGTACCAAATTTCATCGCAATCCATCCAATAAATGTCAAGATAATTCAGTCTGTGTCAATCAAAGTGGTGGACCGATCGACAGACAGACCAATGTATCACCCATCAAAACCCAGTATCACAGTGTCTCCACCATAAAATGGCTGTTAATTAACAAACAGACCTAATTATGATAAGACAGAGAGATAAGAATGTGAAGCAAGTGATCATGGCCAAGAAGAAGCGCTGCTGAATACCAAACAACTTATTGTGTGTGGGTGCAGCCAGTGGTCCAGAACAATATCAGTCCAACTAACCACATTATAGTGATTAGTGATGTCTTCCTGCTCTGAGATAAACCCTTGTTTCCCTCTGGTTAACTCATGCTCTCTGCTTGATTAGCCCTGGGAAACGTGCAAGAGGATTGGCTTAAGCAGCATAAATAGCTTTTCATCAACCTGTTTCTTCCTTTCCATGCCATCCTCTATTAGCGCTCACCTCCAGCTGACCCTCACCTAACAAATGATCTAAAAACCCAGCCACTTCACCCAGTGTTGGGTATCTTCAATTCGTAACTTCAGATAGTAAACAGACTGACACAGGTATCTACAAAAGCAGATAAATCTGAGTGCATTTGCTCATACAAATGCATCTGTTATACATTCATGTTCACCCTCTGTTAGTTGCATTATTTCTTAACAAAAACCTAATCTCAACTACAACACTGACTTTAAATCCTAGCCTTTAAAATGTGTTCAGACCAATACCATAGCTACCATTGAGGACAATCAGATTATGTCCTCAAATTTCCATTTTTTCTGAGACTTTTTTTTTCTTCCCAAGCTGGGTCTTAACATCAATTAAAAATGAAAACCTGCTGCTTATTTTACAAGCTGATTCCCACATGTGGACTGTAAAACATTAGAAAACTTTCAGGATTTAAATTAAAAAAATGTCTGATCAGATAACACTAAACAAGCCAAAAAATCTGACCTAGCATTTGATACCTTCGATACTTGATGCTCTGTACTCAGAATGTATTGAGGATCGATACCCAGCTCTATAAAGGACTCTGTTTCTCCCCCAGAATTGAAATCCTGGGAGTGTGGAGGCAGTGTGTAGACCTTCATTTTGGGAAATAAAATTAACAGAAAATAAACATAATAGAACAATGGGGATGGTGGGGCATTATTATTATTATTATGTTTACTATTTTGTTATTTTCTGTTGTTTGATACTGTTTATAAGGGAACCCATAATTGACTTTTTTAATATAATTCAATTTGCAATTGCACCCTTATTTCCATGGATGTAGGCAATGTTAAAGTCTAAATATCCTGATGTTAATATGTTTTTTAGGCAGCATTGTTTTTTTAAGTGGTATTGATGTTTGGAAATGTGCTGCACAGCTTTCGCCACCAGGTGGTGCCTGTGAGTGAGTAGCAAGTTTTAAAAGGTAGAAGATGTAGAAGAAGAACTTCTCTGGTTGTTGTTTTATTAAAGTGTAAGCAAGAAGGTAGTAGTTTTTTTTCGGCAGCAAGTATTAAGTCAAAGACTTAATAAAGACAAGTGAAACCACATTCTGGCATCCGCCTGTGTCTGGCTGCAACATAAATTAATGGAAATTGCCTCAAATTCAGAACACACCTTAAGCCAAAACCAGATCTAACCTTAAAGGAAAACTTAGCTTTTGACAACCTAGGTCTTAGTTTTCATAGCTCTGGCAATCATTCATATTAGTTATAATAATGTTTATCAGCTTAGTTGCAGGTATGTAAAACTAAAGCATAGCAATTTTACAATGACTGTAATGGACAAATCAGGTGTGTTCACCTTTGTATTTGATTTTAAATGGCTGCAGATTAATTAAGATCATGAACCCATGACCAAAAGTTAGTTACAAATCACATTGTTAGTTCAATTAAATTAAATTATATTTATATAGCGCCAGTTCTCATTGCACTTTTCCTATAAAGCAGGTCTAGACCATACTCTTTAAAATATTATTTACAGAGATCCAACAAGGAAAAACTCAGGTGGGCAGTCACCCGCCACTACTGGTTTGGTTGTGAGAGAGAGAGAGAGCGAGAGAGAGAGAGAGTGGAGTGGGTGGGAGAGGGGGAAGGATAATGCAAATTCCACCTAGAATTTTAAAATAATAATAATGTAATGGTAGTGCTAATATTAATATTAATAAAATAATAATAATAGGAATGATAGTGATAGGAATAATAATGATAATAATAGCAATAAGACTAATAATAACAATTGTAGTAGCAGTTGTCAAGCAGGAACATAGGGGCAGCAGGTGGCCCACAACCACACACTCTGAAAATACCTGCTGAAAGAGACAGAAGGAGAGAGGAGAGACGAGTTAGTAACATGCATTAATGGGGATAAGAATGCATACAGATGGAGCGGGAGAGGAGGAGAGAGGAGCTCAGTGCATCATAGGAAGTCTCCCAGCAGTCTAGGCCTATAGCAGCATAACTAAGGGATGGTTCAGGGCTCACCCAAGCCAGTCCTAACTATAAGCTTTATCAAAGAGGAAAGTCTTAAGCCTACTCTTAAATGTGGAGATGGTGTCTGCCTCCTGAACCCAAACTGGGACCTGATACCAGATTTAGTGCCTTCCAAAACAACAAATAGCATTACAAAATTATACTTTACTTTACTTTATACATATGAGCATTTTCTTACATGCCACCACATTAGTTAGGGTTTGCTTAATTTTAATGCAATTATAACTATTGGGTTAAGGTTAGAGGAAGGGGATAGTCATAGTTAAAAGAAACTGATGTTGACTGTCGGTAGGAGACACAGTACAAATAGTGGTCTCCGGTGTCAAAGTTGAACACTTATATCAATCCATACACCCAAAAGAGTTTGAAGATGTACTGGCTGACATTCTCTGTTAGTTATAGTAGTTAGATAGGAATTTTACTTTTAAGTTTCCATTTGTCACCTCAGAATTTCATTTGGGTTAATAGGGGAAATCCACAGCATCCTAGTTAGTGGTAATGGTGGTCAGCCACATGATATAATGGCTTTAATGATGGAGTCATGCAGTAGCGGGCCATCAGACTCAGACAAGTTAGTGTTACTCTGAATAGTATCTCTACACTATGAGGCTGTGCTGGCAGAACCTCAATGACACACACACACACACACACACATGCTGATATGGTGGATAGTACTATTTTAGTTCTGTGAGATGTGTTATAAATAGTAAAGGTGCTGACACAAGCAGTGACTCACCTCTGGCAGTCATAACCGTGCAGCTAGACAAATAAAATGGAGTGCATACACACACACACACACACACGCATGGACATAAACTTTTGATTTTGATGCCAACATTAATGAACAAAAGATCGCATTTCCATGGAAAGGAAATCTAAAATGCATTTATTTAGAAAATTTGTTTTATACTGCCAACACCTCACATACAGCGAGAGGAAATATGTTTCAGAATCAGAATAAGGTTTATTGTAGGTTTACACATACATGGAATTTGTATACAAGCCATAATACATTCTGGCCTTCTCACATACATACATTCTCCTTTCACATACATATATTTTCACTCTCACATTAATTTATTTTCATTCTTACACCCACACATTTTCATTCTCTTATTTATATATTTTTAACACACACATTCATACATTTGCTCTCATGCATATGCAGTCAATGTATACATTTAATATTATATATAATATATGTGTGTAAGAAGAAAATGTATGTATGTCTGAAGAAAATATATGCATGTAAGAGAAGAATGTATGCATGTGTTAGAAAAAGTATAGTGGAAACGTAAGGCAGCTCATTTATCACATTGTGATTGGTTGAGAAGCTCAAGGTCAGGTCTGAGGGGAGGTGCAAGGAGAGCGTGACTTACATTTGCATAAATAACGTCATTCTTCCTGAACCAACCGTTCTCTCATCCACTCTAAGCCTCTGGCATCACCGCAAACCTACGGCAAAGGCTTCCATGAGTTCACCGGGAACTCTCAAACAGCAAGTAAGTCTTTTTCTCTATGCTGTTGTCTTCTCACATAGAACCGGGCTGGGTTAAAGTTGACCTTTAACTGACGTTATGCTGGTCTGGCAGAAGCCTGCTGGAACTAGCGCTAGTCATGTGACAGCTAGCTAATGTTAGGCTCTATGTGAACAAACAACGGCAGAGAGAAACAGACTTACTTGCGGTTTGGGAGTTCAAGGTGAAGGAGGAGACGGATTTGTACGCCGGTGGGTGGAGCTAGTGAGTGAGATGGAGAAAGTCAATAGCAATGAGGAAGAGTTCTGTTCAGTGATCGGTGGTGTAGCGTGTCCAGGTGTGCTGCAGGAATGATTTGTCATGTGCGTATGGCGGTGGAGACAGCATGAACAATGTTTGCAGCCAGGGCACGGGCGCCCTGTCGACTGGGGTGAATGCCATCTAAAAAACTAAGTTGTGTGAGGAGCAAACTGACTGTAGCCATGTGAGACTGAGCAGCCTACTAAAACGCCCTACACCTCGGCGGAGAGAGGGGATTGGTCTAGAGATAAAAACAGATAATAGTAATAGTAAAAAGACTATTAAAAAAAGCAAGCAATACATTGCAGCCGTTTTTGATTAAATGTTTCTGAATATGGAATCACCAATAATCAATGAAGCAGGAGGAGGGGGAGGTCTGAACCAGAGAGGGGATTACAGGACGAGCATTGAACTGCTCTCAGCCGGATCGTGAAGAGGGGGCGTGTATTTGGGAGCGTGCCCCAACCAGTGAGCTGCTTACAGGGCGAGGGGAAATCTTCATGCAGCCAGGTCGTGAAGAGGGGGCATGTTGTTGAGAGCGATGGTCAACAGGGGAGACGGATTTTTTGGACACAGCTGTGGAGAGACGGCGACAAGGGACCATCAGACTCCAGGGATGATGGGGGGATGAAGGGATGCGGCGACCCACGAGTCGGTGGAAGTCCAGCAACAGTCCATGGCTCCTTCTGGCTAGGAGTGGAGCTAACCAGCACCTTGGGCTTAGCTCCCAGCTGGGTCCAGTGGTCTGCAGCCGGGGCAGCAGTGACACGCAGACATGGGAGAGTCGAGTCCAGTTCGGTTGTGGTGGTGACAGCAGGGGCCATAGTGATCAAAGAGTCAATGATCCGCTCTTCATCTCTAATCTGGTACAGGACGGATATTCTTCCTTCCTGCTCTGAAATTTTCTGGGTCAGACGGAAGCAGCTGTCACTTCCGGATGGTGAGGTTTGTGGAGGCATGACCTATTTTGTCAGGTGGTGGTCACTGGGGAAAAAGAAACAGCTATGGCCAGTAAAAGTAGTCGTGACAGGTGTAAATGCTGTCTTTGGTGTAGTAAGCAGGCAGCAACACCAGGCGAGACTTACCCACTAGGGCGCCACAAAGGGAGCCGACAGTGGGAAGTAGACTTGTAACGTTACACACAGGAGGTCCAACGAGACTTACCGGCACAGAGCCCAAAGACTGGGCCTGCTGAGATGGATCAACCTCCGGTAAGCAGGTTAGATAGCTGTGGTTTCCTCCCGGATGTTGGTGGTGATAGCGCACAACAGCTGTTATCTATTTCTTCTTTATACCAGTAAACACCATAGAAACTCCCTTAAATAGCAGCACTTTAACTGCAGACATCACTCGATTATTCATCCGGTCCTGGAGGCAGCGGCTCCTTGGAAGACACAAGCACAGTTCCACCAGTCATCCTCAGCCTAATGAGGCCCTGAAGAGGCCAATGAAGTCAAAACACAAGCAGAGCCCAGCAAGTGAGCTTTCTGTTTCACAGTCCTTTAATAAATAATCCTCCAGTAGTAAAAGGAAGAGACACACACTCTCTTCTGGATGAGAGGTTAAATTCAGGTCCGTTAGCATATAAAATATTCACTGGTACTGTGTCACAGCAGTGTCACTCCATATCTTTCTTGCTTAATCTCACCATTCACTGATAGCCATCAAATCAACTAAGTGAGATGAGAGGATGCTGTTTCCTGAAAATGGGAAGCAGGTAGATTGATTGATACAAGTGGATGAGATTAATGAGAATTTTAGTAGAGCCATTTATGGTATCTGTATTGTTAAAATTAATGATTTTAAAACTTATCATTGATTGCAAAGCTTTTCATTTCATCAGTTAAAGCACATCTGCTTTATACTAAAACAGTTGTAACAAATGTAAACAACAACAAATGTAAGCACCTTTCTCTAAGATGGATTGGACAAGAACTCCTTGCATCCATTCTAAATACTAGAAAATGTACTGAATGTACAAATGTTTAAGTTGCAAGCACACATAAAAGAAATTTCAGAAAATTTAATCTTTTCTAGTTTGATTAGTTTTCATTCATTATGATCATGACTAAATGGCTGGGTTCTGTTAAGCAGAAGATGATGGCACTGGTTGCGACAGAGTTTATTAGTTCTGTGTCTGCTGCACTATAATCTGGCAAATCCCATATGAGTCAGTATATGAGTGTGAGAAAGGCTCCTGACAGCCTTGATTGGTTCTGTTTCAGATAAATAGCGGGAAGATTATTTGTATGTGAATAATCAGCAGTTTTGTGCTTTGGAGTGCTGCAGCATGGAGGTAGATTAAATATCCCTACACTTCAAAAACATTATGCTACTGACAGAAATGTAAGATTTTAATATTTGTGACCGTAGTATACTGGATCCATATCTGCATCAGTAACACAACCTGGCTGTCAGGAATGGATTAGCTATGCCTTACTTCTTCATATTGCTCTGGCAAGGTGAATGCTAATGCTTGAATGCATTGAACTCTGCTGGCTGAATTATCAATATAATCAAAGAGTAACTGGCTTCCACTTGTTTCCTGAAAAAACACAACAGTCCTAAGGTGCATTAGGGTAAAAAAAGCTTCAAATTCTTTTGCCATGCTGCTAATGTTAGGTTTTAATAAAAGAAACAATAAAAGAACTTGAACTTGACAAGTGAGATTAATTTGGAACTGATTAATAATTAAATTAATAACTATAACCAAAATTACTATTAATAGCTAGTAGGTTAAGCTATTTTGTTGCTCCGGTTGCTTGTTTAAGTTAGCTGGCAGACTGTGTGTCGTAGCCGCTGGCACTAACTAAGCTGCTGCCGTGAAAGAGAGAGTTCAGTTCTGCTGTGTGTCTGCTGGTTAGCAGGCCACACTGAGAGGGAGACAGCAGCAGCTCTATGCTGCAGTGAAGAATTCCTGGAAAGAGAGAAAGAACAATGGTGGGCTGATCCTTTAATTGACCTGGTGACATTATGGGTCACAGATCAGACTGACCAATGGTAGCTAAATGTTGGGTCCATGGTGGGAGTTTATTCACAGGTGTGAAGTCTGGAGGATTGTGGGAGACTGAGTTCAATTGCTCAGTTTCATAAAAGTTCAGTTTAGGTCACCAAAATGAACAAATTCATCTGTGGCGTCCCAGTGGTCCCAGCAGAGCCATGTTTGTATCTATCTGATGAATCTAAGTCCACACTGTTTTGGTCTCCACCAACTCCTGAGAAAAATATCTGGCTCTTTCGCTGCTGAATGTGCCACTATGTAGTAAAATATATAGGTAAAAAGCAGCCCTTATCAGCGTTATCCACCAATAATGTAATTAAATTTTAGCTCAGTTTTAGGGAAATATAGTTAATCAGAAATATTACATGGACCCACTTTAACTATTTGTCCAGCGATATAATTTCAGAGTCAACATAACAACATCAAAGCAAAATAGAGCTGCAAGCAGATCAGTCGACACAGCTCTGAATTTTCATTTGTTATGGATACTGCAGGAAGGAGTTAAATGTCACTGTGTCCACTTTGTGGTGCTAGACAACACCCACTAATTAATTATACCTCATGTTCCAGTTGCTCAAGTGTACACCACACCCTGACATTTTCATGTAAATCAAATGATGATTGTCATGCAAGGTGGCGCAATGATTGTGATTGAATATTACCATGAAGATATCATTTGGGTGGGACTCTTATCAAACATGTCAAGTTTGGGGCAGATTTGACCATGTACACTGAAGTTACAACAACTTACTGTATAATTATTATTATATAATAATAATAATTTTAATTTGAATAGGTCCTAGTCACCGATTCTTGTTGCTCGGGCCCTAATTCTTTGAATTACAATAAGGCCTTCGTCACCAATACTCTGTACTCAGGCCCTAATAATCCTTTGAATTTCAATAGGGCCTTCATGACTGATTCTCGGTGCTTGGGCCCTAATAATTCGTTTCTCTTGGTGATCAGTCAAGAGATAACGCACAAATTATCTTCGGGAGGAAATTAATCTGAACTCAGGTAGCAAGTGGTAAAAAAAGAACGGATAAGTAAAGTGAATGAAACTAAGTTACAGAAAACAAAGGGCAAAGACTTTATATGTAAAACATTTGTTACTCACATTACTAACAGCACACAGACAACTAATAACTACGAGATGCACAAATGAATGGATAAATGCAACCATGAATAAATGTCGTGGATACAGAGGTGAACAATTAATAAATGCATGAATTAATGAATATTATGAATACAGCAATGAACAATTAATAAATGATATGAGATTATTATTAGGAATTATTGATCACCTGAAGTAATTTAGCTATAATACCTATGTTGGTGGGAGATCCTAATTTTGATCTACGTCTCTTAATTGTTCTTATTAAGCTAAAGCATCACCCCAATATCACAGGAAAAGTAGGCCTATCTGTTGTTTCACCTGAGTTTTACCTGAGCAGAGCAAACTACTCCCCTCTCCCCTGAGAGGTCTCTCCTTCCATAATCAGGCTGATGATTCGGTTGTGATGGCAACGCAGTGTGAGCGTCTACCAGATGTTGACTGAATTTAAATTTTGTTACGATCCTCATTAGGACTCAGGTGCTACGAGAGGAGCAGGCTTCTTTAACCTGGTAGCAGCAGTTTGGGAGTGCTAATAAAGTTTCTTTGTTTAAAAGTCTTTGAGTCTCTTTCACTCTATCTCTCTCTATCTCTTGTTTCTAACTTGTCATGTTAGATCTCAGAACGGCTCCTTTTAGCAGGCTTCTTTCTTTCGGAGTTGGTGGATATTGGTATTTTCCCAACATGTTCTGTGTGCCTCTGGTCCCTCCGCAGGTCAGTTGAGGCCTGCTGGGCCGCAGGATTCAATCGGGGGTAGAGATCTACTGTTGATCGGGTGGTCTTGAAGAGCAGCAGAGAAGAGATGTAAGATGTAAGAGCGAGGACAAGAAGTTTTCTCTTGTCTTAAAGTGTTCTGTACCACACACTTTTATGAATAAAACGGCATATTAGCCACTTATGAGTATGAGTAAAAGACAGGGTTAATTAAATGTCATACATGGTAATATATGTTACAACACTATTATGGTGATACACATACATGTGTCTCTATATATGGGCTTATACATACATATATCTGTAACAGTAAATGAAATAGTAAACTAAAATCACACAAGTTAAATCCAGTTAAGTCCATATATTTCAGCAATCCTTGGATTTAAGGATGTCATTTGTTTGCCTGTCTGTGAGAGGAATGCAAAAGTGAGGGGTTATTTCTTCTCTATAATAGACACACACATCACCCTGTGTGTCTAATTGTATTTTATCTTATTGTACGCTGTGATCAGCGTGATTTGTGATTTGTTGTGTATATGCATATTTACATCTCCTGTTTTATTAGCTACTCAAAGGGGCTAAACACATCATTGAGGCTATGACAAGGCGAGTGAGGACAGAAAACAGCTATCATAACTCATCATAATAGGCTAATATGTAACATCAAGTAACCTTGGGCATGTTTAAATGATTAATATTAAGGTTAAGACAACAAAAACTCTGTTTAAAATATTCTTTGAAATATGCCATAGAGTTGCAAGCAAGGACTGTATCCCAAATTATCACACGTGCTTTCCCAAATTATTATGGGTGTCCTGAAAGGATAGTTTTGTTAATACAGAAAATTCTGATCCATACTTTGTACAACATCATATTAATTTCTTTACATAAAGAACAGTTCTTTTTAACAGGGTCTATTGCTCTTTGTCGGAATCAGCATGACAACATCAAGTTCCACACTCTTCTTACATTGTTACTTAACATAACAAATTTATTAATACATTTGATTCTGCAAGTTACTTTCTTTGTTCCTTTAGTCTTAAAGTTTTCTGGTTTCATTTGATGAAGACCAGAGATCATGAGATGTTCCTTAAAAAGAGTGGTGTCAGGTCATCTTAGGCACAATCAGGGAGAGAAAGTCATAATTTACAAAACTGGCTTAGGTTGAAGTTGACTATCGACCTTCATTGTTCATGCTCTGTGAGTTCTTACAGGCATGTCGCAAATCGTCAAACTTTCCATTAGTGACCTCGAGTCTGGCAAAGGTCATGGGACAGAGGAAGTTACTGGGGGAAAGCTTATCAGATCTCTGGACAGGGCTGTTTATGGCTCAGAGGCCAACTTTCAGAGAAGTTCACTTCTTTTTATCAATAATGATGCAAAATGTTCATCTGAATCGGGGTTGATCACGCCACACACACGTCACTCTAATCAAATCACCATTAATAGCCTACAATAAAACAATAATAATCTATAAAGGTTACAGCATTTCATTTCAGCCAAATACACTGAGACACTAAAGAGCAACAATTCAACAATTCAATTCAAGGTCAATGCAAATACCAACTAGAATTTCAAAAATAGTAATAATGTAATGGTGGTGGTAAGATTAATATTAATAAATATTAATAATAATAGGAATAACAGCCTTAGGAACAATAATGACAGTACCAATAACAAAGCCAACAACAACAACAAACTGCAGCAGCAGCTGTTGAGCGGGAACACGGGGGCAGCAAGTGGTCCACAACCAAAGATCCAGTCTCTGCACCTCCGGAGGCAGAAAAACCTGCTGAAAGCCACAGAAGGAGAGAGGAGAGAGACGAGAAAGTACAAAACTACTGGAGAGAGAAAATGTTGAGTTAGTAATATGCAGTAATGGGATAAAAATGCATACAGATGGAGAGGGAGAGGAGGCGAGAGGAAAGAGGTGCATCATGGGAAGTCTCCTGGCAGTCTACGCCTATAGCAGCATAAGTAAGGGATGTTTCAAGGCTCGGCTCACCCAAGCCAGCCCTAACTATAAACTTTATGAAAGAGGAAAGTCTTAAGCCTACTTTTAAATGTGGAGATGGTGTCTGCCTCCTGAACCCAAATTGGGATCTGATTCCACAGGAGAGGAGCTTGATAACTGAAGGCTCTGGCTCCCAATCTACTTTTGGAGACTCTAGGAACCACAAGTAACCCTGCATTCTGGCAGTGCAGTGTTCTAGTCAGGTAATACGGTATTATGAGCTCTTTAAGATATGATGGTGCCTGACCTTTAAGAACTTTGTAGGTGAGGTGAAGGATTTTAAATTCTATTCTGGATTTTACAGGGAGCCAGTGCAGAGAAGCTAATATTGGAGAAACATTATCTCTTTTCCTAGTTCTTGTCAGTAGACATGCCGCAGCATTCTGGACCACCTGGAGAGTCTTAAGGGACTTATTCGGGCAGCCTGATAATAAGGAACTGCAATAGTCCAACCTTGAAGTAACAAATGCATGCACTAGTTTTTCTGCATCATTTTGAGACAGGATTTTCCTGATTTTTGCAATGTTGAGTAGGTGAAACAAGGCAGTCCTTGAAGTGTGTTTCATGTGGGAGTTAAATTGATAATCAGAATCAGAAATACTTTATTGATCCCCGAAGGGAAACTCTTTGTTATAGCAGCTCGCCTTTACGTCAGTGCACACAGGAGTAAGTACTAGCAAAAAATATAATACAATACACTATAAAAACAGGTCAGAAAATAAATTAAGTACCAGGTGGGTATAAGTATAAGATAAAATAAGTGTGACGTACCAAGTGGGTTTATCGTTTGATGATGATAATACAGTATAATAATACAATGTAATAATATATGTAATAAGTAGTGGCAAAACACTTTCTACCCTCATTTTTATAAAGAGCGTAGTTTAAATTACACTTACAAGTTACTCAAGTTTGGAAGAAAAAGGAAAGTTAAAAGTTGGAAAAAGTAAAACGACGAGACGGGGCTACGGCAACAGGCAGCATGCGGGCTGGCGCATACGCACTACGATGATCAGATAAATCCTGATCAAAGATAACTCCGAGGTTCCTTACAATGCTGCTGGAGGCCAGGGCAATGCCATCTAGAGCAACTATGTCTTTAGATAATGTGTCTGTTTGGGGCCAAGTACAATAACTTCGGTTTTGTCAGAGTTTAACATCAGAAAATTGCACGTCATCCCGGTCATTAGGTCCTCAAGGCATGCTTGAAGTCTAGCTAACTGGTTAGTTACATCTGGCTTGATCGATAGATATAACTGGGTATCATCCGTATAACATTGAAAGTTTATGGAGTGTTTCCTAATAATATTGCCTAGAAGAAGCATATATAAGGTTAATAGAATCGGTCCAAGCACAGAAACTTGTGGAAATCTGTGACTAACTTTGGTGTGCACGGAGGACTCACTGTTAACATTTACAAACTGAGATTGATCTGATAGATAGGATTTAAACCAGCTTAGTGCAGTTCCTGTAATGCCAATTACATGTTCCAGTCTCTGTAATAGGATGTGATGGTCAATGGTGTCTAATGCAGCACTATAGGAAGCTATAGGAATACATGGTTCAATAGAGCTGTGACTCTCTGTCAGCCTGGCTACAGCGCTGAAAAGAAACCTGGGGTTGTTCTTATTTTCCTCTATTAATGATAAGTAGTAAGCTGCTCTGGCATTACGGAGGGCATTCATATATGTTTTAAGACTATTTTGCCAGACTAAACGAGATTCTTCCAGGTTGTTAGAACGCCATTTCCTTTTAAGTCTTCGTGATGTTTGCTTTAATTTGTGGGTTTGGGGGTTATACCATGGAGCTTATTATTATATTCTATAGCGATAGAATCGAGTGTTGTTCGCAGTGAGCCTGCAGCACCATCAACAAGATGGTCAATATGGGAGGGGCTGCGATTTGCATAGGAGTCCTCTGTTATATTGAGACATAGCATTGAATTAAATGCAGATGGGATCGCTTCCTTGAATTTAGCCACAGCACTATCAGATAGACATCTAGAGTTCTTGCCTAAGTAACATGCACTTCTGCTCCATTTATGGTCTGCTTTAGAGCTCTGATGTAAAGTGTACGCAGCCATTTGAATCACTCATAAACTGACAGCCTTTTTCCAAATAGTTTGCAATCCTTGCCAGAGAAGATATTTCTAGGATGGCTATCATTTTATCCTGTTTAACCCATTTTCTCATGCCTACTGTTTCTCCTCAGTGTCTGTTTGCCTATATTTGTTTTGAGACAATGTAATTAGGTCATAAATGTGATTATTTTAAATGTTTTGTTTTCTTCTGAAAAAGAGACATTTTTTTGAAAAGCTAAATTTAAAAATAACATTACAAATTTTGCCCTGTTTGGCCTTCCACAGAGCGTCCACTGGCTTCCACAGTGCATGTTACAATGTGTGCCATCAGGTCAGAGTGCTCTGTAAGGCAACGTTCTGCAAAGATACATGTCAACGTCTGTGTAGATTCACACAGAGAAAGGTGTTAACTGATGCACAGACCTCCCAAATTTCGACATGTAATGCGACCTTATGCGTCAAACAAGCTCATTGGTTGGCCCACCTTTTTGTCAGCATGGGGGTTCAATACCTGTGTTCAGAAAAAGTTGTTCCTCATAAGTTGTGTGTATTATCATTAGCGACAAACCCCTGTATCATTGCTGCACTTTTTACACTTCAACCAGGTTTCATTCTAGCCTCATGGTCCTCATGTGGCCACATTGCTGTTTTCGTGCACTGCCTCAGCTTCTCTGCTCATGTCAGCGAGCCAATATTGTGTCTGAACACTCTGCCAAGCCTTCCTGCCTATTTAACTTCACTACACTGTGTTGGATCTCTTAGGTGTGTGTATTTGTGTGTCTGGAATGACAGTCCCTGGTGCATCTGTTTTGCACCACTGGCCAGCAAAATAAGATGGTCTGCATGCTGTGCTGGCACATCGACACACATTCACACAAGTACAAATGTATCACACCCTACACACACACACATCACCACACCGCCTGTTTCTTTCTTCTCTCTCTGTAACACACACAAACACAGACACACACACTAGCATCATTAAGGCTCTGTTTCTGTGGACTGCTTGATTCAGTTTGGCCCTTCATAACCTCACCGCTACAGAAAAGTATTCTTTCCACTTCATAATTTGCTGCCAGTGCGTTAAACAAAATGTCACAGGCCAAGACAAGTGCTCCACCTCCTCAATAGCTGTAATTTGCTCACCACTTGAGGGGCTAATGGCAAGCAAACATGACAGCTGGAATTGGTAAATGTTGGTGTCTGGCTTGCACTAAACAAAAGGGCAACAGGTTGGGCTGAAGCGTTTTTTCTGAATGTGTAGTCATCAGATAATGCTCAAAAGGAACATGAGAAGAAGGCACAGTTCAGTGTTTTTACGCTACATAAACTGTTAACTGTCTTTCTATTGGTGTTTGCAGCTTGAGAGGACTGCTATAAAATCATAGTGCATTTAGTCTGGTCATTTGGCTGTTCTTCACATAATTAACTCTGTAGGTACAGTAGCAGCAGTAGATACTTGCCCCAACTGCTAACAAAATCCCATCCAAATTTGATATTTTCATGAGATTCTTTAGGTTTTTGTTGACCCGTAGTGAAGTACTACCTGATAGCTTGTTCTTGCTGATGACATGCCATCTACACCATCATAAAGACAGACTGCTACATCACTGAAACAAGTAATGATCTGATCTGCCTCTATGGTTAAGGTTTAGTCAAGTCCAGGCAACAAACTACTTGGTTAAGGTTAGGTAAGGTAAGGGAAAAATGGTGGCCCTCGCTAAAAAAAACAAACAATGTAGGTAGGTAGGTTGGAGACGCGATGCAAAACGCAGTCTCCAGTGTCACAGTCAGATACTTTGTACAACCACCCACGCTGACCTTCTCCCTAAAGAGCAGCACACACCAGCGGAAAAATACCACCCATTGTTTTCTATGGAAGCCAGCCTACCGGCGGCATATTGATGCACGTCAACATGGGCTGGTGATGTTAACTGATTGGGCAACCCTGTCTGTTTTGCCACGTTCTGAGAGAAATGTCATTGCTGCCTGGATTATTTTCAGTGGCAACATTTTTTCCTGTCAAGGAAGTGCTGCGTTCTTGTACCACACACAACTTGCATAAAGCACAAAACTTTGACACCAGAGGCAATGAAACACTTTGGTTATGGTTAGAAAAAGATTGTGGTTTCGGTTAAATGTTAATTAAGTAAACCTGCCCTTGTTTTTCAAGTCACTGTTGACTCAATATTTCACCAAGTCCTAACCTTAACCCAAGTGCTTGTGCCTAAACAGAACCATATGAAATGTTAAATATGCTTTAGTTGCTACAATATCAGAATCAGAAATACTCTATTGATCCCCGCGTGGAAACTCTTTTGTTACAGCAGCTCACTGTCACATCAGTGCACACAGGAATAGAAGCACTGAGCAAAAAATAAAATAAGCTATGATACAGGTCAGATAAATTAAGTACCAGGTGGGTATGAGTATAAAATTAAAACAAGAGTACAAAGTGGATTTACCGGTTGATGATAAGTATGTACGGTATAATACAATGTAATAATACAACTAATAAGTAATAGTGCATGAACTGTCAAATACAATAGAATATTGTATTACAAATGAAATAAGTTGTCAGTAAACATCTTGCAGATATTTTGTTCTGTATGAACATTTTGCGACTTGGCAGATACATTAATTATAAATGTTTCCTCATTACGTTGGTAAAAAACATACTGGTAATTAATTAGTTAAGCTGTTAGTCAAGAAATGGAGTAATAAAATGTCAGGATGTCTTATTGCAATGAGACAATATAACATCTCCTCCTCTCTCGTCGCCTCCTTTCTGCTTCAGTTTTGAAAAAAGGCCACCACTAGCTGTTATATCAATCTAACAGTGGTGGCAGGTGAGGAGGCTATAGTGAAAAGGTGCTGCAACCTTTCAAATAATGACATCAGGGTTAAAATGGTAGTTATTGATACTTAACGATATAACTGTAGTGATGATGTAAAATAAACACAAAATAAAATCAAATAATTTATAATATTTGTTTAATAAGCCACTGCACGTGGCTGTTTAGGCAACATGTTTATCTTTTAACGATACAGTACATATTCTCACTTTAGGAAGAGCTAGATGAGATCAAGGTGCTCAAGATCAGCCATGACCACACAATGTGGTTACAGGAAATGAGGAGCAAACGGCCTCATTGTAACTATCTTGCTGCAATTTGCCATTAGCTCAGACAGGGTCTCTTCATTTCTTTTCTCTGGCTCCTCCCACTGTGCCACTCGGCTCAGTCTCATTAAGGAAAAATCCGAGCATCAGCAGAAAGTGTTTGGGAGTGGTCGGGGTCGGCACCCACATCCCTGAATATTCTGCTGTGTTTTTACAAGGAGAGGTGGAGGAGGGAGAGGTTCTGCAGCATTTATGCTAAATCCAGTGACTGCAGAGAGAGGGAGATAAGGGGGAGAAGGGAGGAGCTCGGGTGGGATCAGTGGTTACTTTTGATCTTTCCCCCGCTGATAAAGACCAGGCTTTAAATGCAGAATCCTGCTGGTTGACTGACAGTTAAAGCAGAACTGGCAGGGAGCGTTTGGTTTCACAGAAGGGGGAGCTTACTGCCAAAAGTAGTCTTTTTGCTATTGTACTAATACAGACTCTTCAGTGTGTCTGAAGAGCTGGAAATGCAAACTCACTCAACTTAAAAAATGTAAATCAACATACTTAAAGAAACAGCCTAAGATTTTGGGAAATATACTTGCTTGGTCAGAAGTGAAGATCAATTTCAATATAAATTGTTTAAAGCCCGACAGATTCTGGATTTTTGAGGCCCATACAAATATTGATACTTAAAGTCAGTATTGTGTAGTTATTACTATGATGATGAAGTTTCCCTAACCTTAAAACCCTAACTTAAATATTAATATTTAATGTATGCATGAAGTTTTACTCATCACTTGGACAGAGGTGTGCTGGAGATCTTCTTCGTGATCCCAAAGATAAACTAGAAAAGACAACCAAGGCCAGCAGGGCTGAGAGCGCAGAAGAGTGAGTATTTTTGTCACCTAACGCTCTGTTTTGGCCAACATAGTAATAGCTAACGTTACTAGCTGCAGGAGGTACTCAGGGCGAGAGTAGACTAATGTTGTAATAATGAGGGACAGTCAAGAGAAACTGTGTGAATGCTAAGCCTCATTTGAAGCCAATGACATAATGACTGTATGTTGGAGGCCAGTAACTGTATTTTCATGTTTTGTAGAACTTTATTAACGTTACTGCAACAGCTAGCCAGAGCATCTTTGTGCTAGCGTTTGCATTGTTGATATACGGAAGCTCGTTCTGCCAGTATGTGTGTGTGTGTTGCTGCTTTATGTAAATGTACTTGATAGACATGCCCTGAAGGTAACAATATAGCTATGTGTGAAAAATAAATGGTCAAACTGCAGGAATTTATTTGCCTGGCAACACTGAGTAACTTCAATTAGCACCCTGCAGCTAGCCTGCTCAGATCATAAAGCTGTAATGTTAGTGGCCCGCTGGGCAGTGAGGCTGACGCTAATACGGATCACATTCCTGCTCAAACATGTGGTCAAGTTTTTGGTTTGGAAGCAGTTATTGTGCTGATATTAACGGTAGACGTGCAGCTAGACTTGATTAGTTTGTTATACGGAGAGCTGCTGGGTGAGCATGGGCGTGAGAGGCTCACGCGCAATGCATCCTGGCACATGTAAGCGCTGCAGGCACGGCTCCGCTGGCAGCGCCGCTGAGGAGCACTCGTCTTTCTCGGTCAGCACATCACTCACTGAGGAATTTACTGCTTCAGTGGACTACATATACCATCGAGAATGACTGGAAATCCACTTGAAAAGCGCAGGAGTTTCCCGTAACAGTTTTGGAAGGCACTGACAAATAGAAATGTCCTGCTGATATGGGCGTCAGATCAGGATAAACGCTAATTTGGGTCATTTTGGAAGGCAGCTACAAAAGACATATAGCTAACAACATTTAGATTGGAGGACTTTACAATCGACCTATTTCTCCGACTGTGACAAACATTAATGATGTCGGTTCAATACGTTGGTCACTACTGCCTGGTTAGGGCAAAATAACAACCACTCCCAAATGAAGAAAACAACAAACTGAACATGATGTCAGAGTAAATAATGAGGTGATAAGAAAATGGCAATTCAGTCAGATTATCAGGCTATCCACCACAGGGAGTAAATCAAACATTTCTAACCATCTAATGTTGGTTTCTCAGTCCCATACAGCCAGTCTTATGTAATACTCGCTCACGTGGGCAAGTGGTCACCTGGATCATCATCTCTCTGGACTCACCCCAGCACATGGTTTTAGTTTATTATTCGAAGAGTAATAATGTTTAAGAGAGGAGCTGTGAAGGTCAGTAGCTGCAGGGCTGCATGTAGTCAGAGAGGGCACTGAGGAGACTCAGGCCTGAAACCAGCAGCACAGGGAAAGGTTATGTTAAGTTCACATTTTCAACAGACTGCAACTACTTTGTGCATTCACCAACTAATGCTGGTACTGATTGTGAAACTGGGATAAACTCATAGTAAACATTTTCCTCTGTTTGAGAACCGCACAGCTAATTAGATTCTGCTAAAGTCCAAATGAAGTCTTTGGGAATTAGTTCTGTTTACATTTACTGCTGTGCTCTGTTCCAAAAGCAGGTGCCTGGCCTGCCCTTCATCCCCTCCATCAAGGGCATTACGCTTTTATACAATAAGCATTCAGGGGAGACTTCATCAAAGCATGAGTCATTATTGTATGAGTTTTATTTTCTCCTTTTGTTTCGTATCTTGGGGTTTGTCTTGAGATAGTAACACATATCAATTAAGGACTTTCAAGTGATGTGTTTGCAATATTTACATTACCATTAATTACTTTTTGAAATTGTCTTGTGGCCTAGTTAGCTCGTTCTGTTTTTTGTCATTAGAGATTAATCCAAAGAGAATTATCACCAACTTTGCAGTACCATCATCTATGCAGTGCAGTGTATCCTCTCTCAGCACATTGTTTTGGTTTTATGACATCCAAATTTACTGTTTTGGTTGATTCTCACAGTTCTCATCAACCTCATTTCCAGCAGCAAGAGGCAGCAGTTTTTACGAGAAAGCTTCAATAAACCCACCGTACACTACCCGCCCAGCACCAAACAGTATACAGACAAAGTTAGAGAGGGTGAAGAAAGTCAGCCAGAAGAGCCAGATATTTTTCTCAGGAATTGGTGGAGGCCAGCCCAAAACTAAAAGGAGAGTGAATATTGGACTTCAATTCATCAGATGATTAGAAACATGACTTCATCTAATTGCTAATGTTGCTCTTGGTCTGCTCGATGTGTATTTAGGCAACTATTTATTATCACCTTTGTCGTAACGACTTTGTAAGGCCCATTGTGTTCTGCGCCCAAGTGGAAAAAACAAAATAACGAACCAAAACAAAAAAAGATTTATGTAACTTTAAGATGTGGATAAGGTTAGATAGGATTTACTTCCACACTTTTACCTTCTACCTCTCTACATAAAGGGCACTCTACTTCCTGCACTGGCACTGGATGTAATTTGTGTGTTGCAGAATTATCCAATACCAACAGAGTTCCCAGGGACACTGGCTGCTTCATTGTTTGCTCTGGATCACAAGATTAAACCCAGCCTATAGCGTTAAACACGGTTTTCCATTGCAAGTTTAGTAGCAATTAAATGATTATATTTTATAACACTGACCAGTCCTATTGCACTCTATATAATATATGATATTATACAGTACTCATGTATTGTAAAGGGGAGCTTGCGTAAATAAGTTGTATGAGCAGTATTAATCAGTTCTTGTCCAGGTAGACTGTGTATTGCCCAGGGGTTCATTGAATATTCCATCAGAGAAAGTCGATCTACAAACAGCAGCAGTACTTGGAGTGTTGGTTCTTTACAAGCCACTTACAGCATGATGGCTTGTTTTAATGGTAACTATAGTGTGTTGAAACTACATAGGCGAAAGAGAATAAAACTGCTGATGTGCACAGATACTGCACAAATGCATTTATTACTGGACAAAGGCCATGTATAATGATAATGATATGACCTGAAGAACTACTCTGTGTTGGAGGGGAGCAGTGGAAAGCAGTCCACATAATTATTATGAGGTGCTGGGAGCCTAACTGCGGTCTGTCTGTTACTGTAGCATCACCTGCTCCCTGCTCAGCACATCCCCCTGCATAGCTGCAGCCCTGCACACATCCCTGCTAATTTTCCACCTTCATTAGGCCACGCACAACTATGCACATTAATATTCCAATGAAGCCATATGCTAATTTTAATATATTATTAATATACAACGGTTAGCATGGCTTATTTGAAGATGTTCACAAGCTGTGCAGGAGATGGAGGAATGTGTATATATGTGACAGTAAAATCAACTCAAATTATGGAATGTATTTAATTGTACTTTGTAGAAGTCATCTGTACATCTATAGCCCCAACTTATGCAGAGATATATCTCAAATCTGTTGTGGTGTGTCGAGCAGGAAAGCAGGAGTAGGTCCCAAAATGTAGACAGGTAGGCGGGGCAGGTGCAGATCAATGATTTAATAGACTCAAGGCTTACATGGGTAGTCAGGCAGGCAGAGATAAAAAAAGGAGAGCAGAGGGAGAGGGAGGGAGCAAGCAAAATTCAAAATCCTAAATCCTAAAGTAGTAATCCAAAACCGGAACGGGCTGAAACACTTGACACAAGGTTAAAAAACAAAAAACAAAATGCAATCTGACACAGAACAAAGGAAGACACAGACTTAAATACACACAGCTAGGGGAGACAAGGAGACACAGGTGAAACTGATCAAGGAAGGAAAACTAAAAGACACGAGGGAAGGAGACTATATCAAAATAAAACAGGAAATGACTGAACACAAACCCAAAACCATGACAAAATCTCTCTAGTTTGAAGCAGAACATTATCTCATCTGCAGATCCCATTCAAACAAATTCACATTGATGCTTTCATCTAATAATACACAGCGCCTGTTCTCATCGACAGCAGTGAAGATGGGATCCTCTGAAAGCTTTTGTGCTTGGTAACTGGTTGCATGAAGAACACAGGAAAATGTATTACATTCTGTGTATTAATACATTTCTTAAAAAGGGAGAAAAATGGATTCAGCATCAAGTATGTGGATTGCCAAAGAGTGTAGCAGCAGGTTTATGCCAAGCGAATGCATTAAACCAACTGAGACTAGAAATCATCCACACCCCACCACAAACACCCCACCCTGTTTCTATATGTGAGAAACGCTCCTGACTGGGAGTCATGAAGCTAAATATATCATTGGCAACGCATCACATCCGAGTCTATGGTGGGCTAATCAACACCTATTCCATCCATGCATCCATCAACCCCCCACCCCTCCATCCTCCTGTACCCCATCTGCTCCGTTTACTGCAATTAGCCTGAGTAGGAGGAGATGGTGCAGAAGCAAGGGGTCACTCACTTATTTTCCAAGAGTGCCTTTCTCATTTTCTTTCATATTATCTTTTATATTATTCACCAACATCAATCTATGCATACACATGAATTATAAACATAACATTCATGAATGTTGAGTAGTTCACAGGCTGCCCTGACCTGTTTTGTTTTGTTGTGGTAAAAACGTGTTTTGTTTAGAAAATAGATCATTTGTATTCAGCTTAGCTTAACAGTTGCATGGCAACCAGAAATGTATAGTTTGTAATATGGTTCATACATTCATATCATGTATGATTGCAAATCAATTTATAAAGTCCAAAAATCAATTAATTTTAATTTTTTTTCACCTATATAATAATTCAGTTTGTAATCACTTCTACTTTGCTGTTTTGTAAATGGCTGTTAAGTTACCGTCAATGAAACTAAAAACTTACTGCAGATGTTTCAAATCAAAAGTCTCATTACATTAGGTGCGTTGGCAAAAAGGCAAAAAGGCAAAAAAAAAAAATCAAGAAAAAACATGCCCTCATAATGAATAAATGCTCCCAAAAAAGATCTATTCACTACATCGGTGTATCGGCATTATGTCTTTATCAGGTAATACTCATTTCATTCAATTTTATTCAATTAAATTTTATTTATATAGCGCCAAAAAAACAGAAGTTAGAAAGCACAAAACTACGGGAGAGAGAAGATGTCGAGTTAGTAACATGCATTAATGGGAAAAGAACACATATAGATGGAGAGGGAGAGGAGGAGAGAGGTGCATCATGGGAAGTCTCCCAATGATGCACATTGTACAATGCAGTACAATGCAAATTCCACCTAGAATTTTAAAATAGTAATAATGTAATGGTAGTGGTAATATTAATAAATTAATAATAATAGGAATGACAGTCATGGGAATAATAATGACAATAACAGTAAAAGAGCCAATAACAACAACTGTAGTAGCAGTTGTCGAGCAGGAACACAGGGGCAGCAAGTGACCCACAACCACAGATCCAGTCTCTGCAGCTCTGGAGGCAGAAATACCTGCTGAAAGCCACAGAAGGAGAGAGGAGAGAGACGAGAAAGCACAAAACTAAGGGAGAGAGAAGATATCGAGTTAGTAACATGCAGTAATGGGATAAAAATGCATACAGATGGAGAGGGAGAGGAGGAGAGAGGAAAGAGGTGCAGTCTAGGCCTATAGCTTCATAACTAAGGGATGGTTCAGGACTCAACCAAGCCAGCCCTAACTATAAGCTTTATAAAAGAGGAAAGTCTTAAGCCTACTCTTAAATGTGGAGATGGTGTCTGCCTCCCAAACCCAAACTGGGACCTGATTCCACAGGAGAGGAGCTTGATAGTTAAAGGCTCTGGCTCCCATTCTACTTTTGGAGACTCTAGGAACCACAAGTAATCCTGCATCCTGGGTGCCTGCCATCCCATCCTTTGTTATTGACTGAAAAAAATAATCAAAAACACATCTGTCTTTACTTACTATACAGTAAATAATACTTGGTGATATCACACAAAAACACACATGCTGAGGCTTAACCATTGCAGAGGTTAAATCTCTTTTGGTATGGTCATGGTTATTCATTTTTCAAGTGGATTCAGATCAGATTCTGCTGAGCTGCTGGGAATCACATTGAGAGTAAATGCTTTTTTGCCATAAAATTCTTAATGTGTCCATGTGTGAAGTTTGAAGCTGTTCTCTGTGTTGCTATGGAGCTTTTTTTGCTTTTACTTATACTACTTATTGTTATCTAAATGTATTCACCATTTCTCTAAATGATGGCATGCTACCACCTACAGTAGTAAGAGGCTTTTCAAATTACAAAGAGGGATTTGATTCAATGATTATATCAAAAATATTGTTTGATGCCTATTTAAAAATGATATTAAACTGTAATTCTGCCAATAAAATGCCAAACCTGGTTACTCAAGTGGCTTTAACAGTTTGGTGTTGTTTACAGTTTATAGAAGGCATGTTATGCACTGTTGAATTTTGTTGCACGTGTATTCATACTGAGTGAGCAAGTGTATTAGTGTGTGGACTCCCATCCCCCCACGTGCCTGTATGTAGCTTCTATTGAAGAACATGCCTCAGGCTGGCTGGCAGACATAGACAGGAGATGACAGCTCCTCCCATAGATGGTGACACCAGGTGACCAATAACGTTTGTTTTGGTCATTACATTCAAAAGTGACATTAGATTTAGTTATGACTGATATGTAGTGTTGCAATTGTGGTAATTATAACAAACTACCGCTAAGTCACATCTGACAGTTAAGATATCAGATATCATCTAAATGTTCCTGTTGGCTGCTCTCAGTCTCACCGTGGCTGCTACGCAATATTCTGCTCAACTCCGAATGTTCCGGAGATCCTGTAAAGGGGATGAAGGGATGTATGTAAGGGATTCTGACTATTGTTTCCTATTCTACCATTAGCTGTGGGTCAGCACTTGACTGCTACCTAGCTAGAACGTGAGGCTAGAAAATGACATTCAAAGTCAGCTAATGCTAGCTCGTTCAACGACCCACAGACTCACCAATCTGATGGTCTTTTTAAACCTCAAAAAGACACAATCCACTCCATTTACTAGCAATTTTTTTTTGTTTACCAGATAACAACCAACAGTTTGGCTTAAATTAATTGTCTACAGCTGTTAAACTCCTTGTTTTTATAGAGACACTGGGCACAGTGAGGTGGCAGTGACAGGATATTCAGCAATGCAGAGAACGAAAAGACGAATCGACATATGACCCTAAAACAAGAGTGAAACACAACCGGTATGGCGGGGGACAGTGTTATCTGTGGAGTGATAAGCCATTTAGTCACACACAGCATCAGCATATATATAATAAGCAGTGGCATATGTGAATAAGAATCAGTACATGCAGATCAGAATCAGAATAAATACTTTATTGATCCCCGAGGGGAAACTCTTTTGTTACAGCAGCTCGCCTTTACGTCAGTGCACACAGGAAGAGAAGTACTAAGCAAAAAATATAAAATACTATAATACAGGTGAGATAAATTAAGTACCAAGTGGGTATAAGTATAAAATAAAATAAGTGTGAAGTACCAAGTGGGTTTACTGGTTGATGATAATAATACGGTATAAAGTAATAGTGCATGTACTGTCAAGTTAAGTGTAGCTTATTAAGGTTATAATGAGACGGAGGATATTGCACAGCAGTAATAGAAGTATGAATAAATAAATATGGGTGAGAAGATGAGAAGGGGGTATATGACAGAGGAACAGTGACATACCATTTAGAATCGACACATGCCACTAGAACAAGAGCGGCTTACCCAGTCAGTGATTTTGGATTTTGGAGCCTATTTTTTCCCTGTTGATCAGATTTTTAGGGGCATTTACTAAACTCTGAAGTAATGTATAATTATTAGAAGATTTGTTGTGAGAACAGCAAAGAAAATTTAAAAAGACGTTTATGAGCATTCAAGGGCACTTTTGCTCCAAGCTCTGTTAATTTCTGATCCGGCCTCTGTTATGCTGCTGCCACACTTTCTCTTTGCCCCATCTGCTGTTGTGCTCCTCTAAACGAGAGAATAAGAGAGGCCTGCATATTGTTACTTTATATTAGGACTGCAGGATTATCATATAGGCCTAGCCTAATTCTTGATAATATAATTACGATTAGAATTTCGATCGAAACTGTTAAATACATATTTTGTGTAGGCCTATTCTTTTACTGGATGTGGACGTATTTTAATAAAGCTTATTTTTCAAAATACACCATAGTTTTGACGTTTATATGCTTTACCTCGAATTATGTAACTGTAGAGAAGCTGCTCCACTCCCAGGTTACACCAAACTAAATCTATAGTAAAAACTATAACTGTAGTCATGTCTCCCCTAAAAATATTTTGTTACAGAGGTGGCTTGGTCTGGGGCTGTATTTTCAGCAGCACAGACGCTACTGAAGGATCATAGAAATATTATAGAAATATTACAGCCAGTAGTCTGTGATCCTCTCGCTCTTCCACGACTACACGTTGCTACTTGTCACTTTGATCATGAAGGTTACACTACTCTATAGAGTATATATGACAGCGCCGTGGATTTATCAATACACAGCACAGTTAATAAAGGGTCAATGAGTCAGGCAGACTAGACTAACATATTCAAGTAAACAGCCCCTCTGCCCCTGCACTCTCTCTGTTACTAGGGGATGGAGAGGGGGGACGCAGGTTAACAAGGGGGATGGGATCCCCCCTTCAAATCACCTACTGGGCATACCATCAGCCACTTTTCGGGGCATTCATTCCTTCATGAATGTAAGATTTATTGCAGGGCTGTTGGATTAGACTGCATTAGTTATATTTTTGTGGTTCATATACACAGAGAGAGACAGACAAAGATGCTGCATTGTGATGAATTCAGTGCAGCTTCTGCATCTCTTTAGAAGATGAATGTATTTATGGATGGAAATTCAAGCACTCCTCTCCCCAGGGCCATACAGTAGCATGCAGCAGGGGGAGGGGGTCATCACTAAGCCAAGTCATTATAGCCTAAACTTGCATTTCTCAGCATGCATATTACCATGCATATGCATGCTGCGTGCTTTAAACACACCACACACAATCCCACTTCCATTGCCACACAGCACACACTGTTTTAATGGATTCTCAGACTCTTTCAACTGATAACTGAAACATCAAGTGTCACATTGCATTTCATTTGTGTTTGCCACCATCCAGGAACAACACAGCCTGATCCCTGCTTTGAATAATTCATCAGTTACAGTATGCTGCCAGAGATTGACTGGAGCAGCAGACAGTTTTAGAGCAGGAGGACTGTGCTTGCAGCAGCTGGGTAGAAATGGCAATGAGGTTTAATTTATGTCACATTATATTTCAAGGCGCCTTCAAGGTAGCCGCTCTCCTACTACAGTAACACACGGAAGAGATGTCATCAGTGGCTTTGAATTCCAACACAAACTGTTAAAACAGTGCTATTCAACTTCAACTTCAGTGCACATCACCCCGAGAGTCTCTGTACACTTTACAGGACAACAGCAATTAACAACAGAAAAGAAAACACACAATATTACATGTAAAAGTACACACACACACACACACACACACACACAGGTAATACTGTTAATATGACAACAAGTTCTAGTTTAGTCATTTTAAAGGCAGAGATCGTATAGCCATAAAAGGAATTGGCGTAGCTCTTTGTCAGGAGGGATTAAAACAGTCAGTGATTTCAGTTCCAGCCAGTGAAATTAAGAGAGATCATATTTAACAGAAAAACTCTGTTTTCAGCCTGGATTTGAAGGTATCAACAGAGCTTGCCTCCTGAATGTGCAGTGGTAGATTATTCCAAAGAAGTTGAACTCGGTGGGCAAAGGCTTGACTGCCAAAAAAGTTATTATTCAATAATAGAATAGTTAGGTAACCGTCATCAAAGGAATGTAAGAGAGGTGATGGAGTATATGGGGAAATAAGGTTGGAGATATATGAAGGAGCCAGTCCATTTAAAGCCTTATAGGTGAGAATGAGGACTTTAAAATCAGCTCTTGCGTGAACCGGAAGCCAATGCAGAGACGTCAGTACTGATTTAATGTGATCAAACTTCTTAGATCTTGTGAGGACTCTGGCAGCTAAGTGTTGAACCAATCGGAGACCTTTAGTTGCTGTCTTAGCTAGGCCAGAGAATAGTGCACTACAGTAGTCAATTCTAGATGATATGAAGGCAGGTACGAGGATTCCACATCTGATTGTGATAAAATGGGGCGTATTTGGGATATGTTAGGAAGGTGGAAGAAGGCAGGCTCAAATGAAAGAGAGGGGTCAAATACTATTCCCAGATTCTTAACTTTATGCTTCTGAGAAATTGTGCAGCCAGCAAGATTAATGGAAAGATCTGTAAAAAGTTATTTGAATCTAGCTGGAACCACAAGTAACATTTCATTCCTATCAAGGTTGTTGACTATTTTTGTGTTTGAAAATCTTCCACAAGGTGTTACATTTAACTTACAGTAAAAATCCTAGTGAATGTTGAAAATAACCCTTTTGTACAGCTGTATAACCTGTGTTGGTGGTTTGTCAACTATGAAATGCATGACACTGTAACTCTCACTGGTAGACATTTACATGCCAGTGCATTTGTGTGTGCTCACTGACACAGTGGACTAGTGAGCTAAAGCTAAGGCACACTGTGCTAATTTTAATCCAGTCAGAGTGGAAAAGCCTCTGCAACAGAATTTGACCCAAATGACACAGTCACTGTCCACTTAAACCCTGGATAATAATGCTGCTTATAATACTAATGCTCCATTACTGCTGCTACTGCTGTGGCTATTGCTACAACAACTACTAAAACATATTCAAAGTGTCACAAAAGACTCAGTTCAAGTAAAGGTGTAATATCGTTCTATCTAAATGCTTTCCAAAGCATACCATGTGTTTTTAGATAATTGTATGCCAGCTGTCAGGCAGCCATTGGTTTCAGTTCATTTCACTCTGGTAGAAAAATTCAAAAACAGCTTAGAAACTTGCTTAGCATAGGTTTCTGTCATGATTTGATAATGCACACTTACTTACACTGTTACAATTGAGATGTCAAAGTCAGCACATGAATAGTAGACCTTTTAATGCATGAAGTTCAAAATAGTCTTGTGTTTACAAATTGTTTGCCATGTTGGGCAGTAACATATTACTGAGTAACATGTTACAGTTATGATCACTTCAGCCCTCCTACCAGACAAGAATGTCAAAATTGGACAGCAATTCTCAATCTTACAATTCTTGTTTTCTGGAAAATCTGTGCACGGCAGCTAAGGTATTGTTAAGGTTAGGGAAAGATTGCGGTCATGGTTAGAAAAAGCAAATGTTAATTGCAGGTTTGTTATGGAAAGGTAAACTCAGGTCTCCTGCATTAAAGTCCACCACTCCGGCTTCTACACCCTTACTTGTGACCTCTCTTCATTAAAGACACCCTACTTTGTGGCACTGAATGTTGGCGCTGGACATATGAGGTGCAGAATTATACATTACATATATACGTTAGGGAATCAAATAGTTTTTGTTCAAAGTTGACTTCTGGAGGGCTGGATGCAGTCACTGCGCTAATGTTTAGCTAGCTTATTATGGCCATAAAAACAGCAAGCTGGCTGCTAGTCAGATTTTCTACTTTTACATATTAAATACAATAGATTCAATGTATGGATGTGGAGGCTTTGGAGTTATTGGTAATGGAAACCTTTGACAGAGCTGCAGTAGGTAATGTAACAATTAATGTAACTTTTCTGTTGAGTAAAGCTGAAATCATACTTCTCTGGGCTGCACTCAGGCAAACGTGCAAGGGGATCGTTCGGATACGTGTGCCTGGCTGTTTCTTTTATACTTGTATGTAGAACATTTACGTTTGTTTTCGACTCTGTTTTCAACCTGCCTCCTGACCGATTGAATCAACCAATAAACTAGCTTCAAGCCCAAGTCCACACAACGCGTAGTTGAGATTTGGGAGGTGTGTGTGTCACCTCTGCTACGTACCGTTACCCATAACACTGTTTGTCCGCAGAGAAATTTACATGTATCTTCAGAGAAGCATAATTCCAGGATAAGTAAAGTAACGTGATTACTTTTTCAGTGAGAAAGAGGTACTGAGTAATTGATGTACATATTGCAAATGATGTGCTCAACTCTAATGAATTTGGTTTTGGTAATATAACACATACATGACTTGTATTTAAGGGAGTAAAACCTTTAATTCAAAACAAGAAAAACAAATGGGATATTATTCTTGGTGGAGGAAAAAACATATCTGCATAATTCTGTACTGATCCAAATAGTGTCTGCTTAACACACACAGAAGAGAATATCTAAAAATAGTTGACTGTAGGAGACTGAGAAGGGACAGGAGAGATGCTGGTTCATATACTACTTCAGTCTCTGCAGTTCACAAGAGGAAAGAATCATTTTTCAATCAAATTATTTACACATATAGAGCAAAAACAGCCTGAGGGAGTACTCCACTTAAACGGAGTGGAAACACAAAAGATGATTGCCTCCTCTCTTGTTAGCCAATATCTGAGAGCTTGTCAAACAAACAGTGAAATATTCATCCTTCAGGCCCTCTCAGCGTTCACCTTTTCACACTTTCACTAAAGTTCAAAAGATTTTAGATTTTTTAGCTCATTGAAGAACTCTGATTTAGGAATCATTGCAGAGCATATTTCCATTCAGAGACACTCCACACTGAAGAAATGGCTGTTCAGTGTGTCATATCCGAACCCCTGGGTCTCCACCCATGCAGGGAATCCCCTCGTATCACTGTCTCCACCCTGCAGGTCTCACTGAGCCGAGCAGCTCGTACCTCCACCTCGCAGGCAGACAATGCTGCTCCGATGAACATTCAGAGCTTTTGGGAGGGGTTAATGTTGATTCAGAGTAACTAGGCACAGCATGCACATTCTGTGACCCTGTCGTACAGTTACTGATCATTAGTATTCAAAGCACAAAGGATGGACAGTTCTAGCTGCCTCATTGTTGTCAGTAATGATTTGCTTTATGCCCTTGTTAACCAAACCTGTTATATCTTACTGATCACTACTTTCTTAATTCAGCATATTATATAATACTTTGGAAGCAGTAATTACACTCCTCAAATATTATGATTTCATTTCTTGTCTTCTAACATCAGAATAACTGCAAATTATCAGAAAAGCCAAACAATGTGAAATGAAGTCAAATATTTCTACCAAAAGAGAGTGGACTCTTCTAAGCTTGCTCAGTTACCACAGTAACGTGACTTTTCTACTCTCTCATCAATCAAGTGGAAATGATTTTCCTCCAGACAAAGTTAACTTTGCTTTTATTTCTAATCAAATATTTCTGTTGTGGCCGTGGCTGGAAAAAAGGAAAAAGGTGCCACGCCTTCCAAAAATTGATGGATGCTCAAAAAGTCTTTGGTTTGTCCAGAAACAGAACTGCTTCTGCCAAGTTTCTGTTCCCAGGAAATCTGAACCCAAACAAGCAGACTCAGAGGAGCAAACAATGGCGACTGGCATGGTGGAGAATTTTGGTTTGGCGTGGCAATGACATGGCACAGCTTCAGCTGAGAAACTCCCACAAAAAGGCTGGAGATGCCACATCTGAACATCCATGCTTGACCGCAAATGGAGCGGTGTGCACATGTTGAAATGACCACAAGACAAGTGACTATGATTAGTGATTACTCTGCTGACTAATTTGGGTTTGGTAGGTGCCGGTCTATGATAAGTTACAGTAGCCTGTGGGTAAGATAATACAGTATAAACATGAAATATAACATGCTATGCTTTAATAAATAACATTTTCCTAGATCTGCCATTACAGGCAACATTCCAGAGATTATTTTAATCCCAGGGAATCCCTGGTCCCGTTCTTATTGTAGTGAGCTTTAATGAGATCTACTCATGATCTCTTTCAGACCTTTGAGAGTTTTAGAGTTTATAACCTTACAGTTTAAGAACAGCTACTTCTTAGTGATCCATCATGAATCTAAGTGACGGACATGATCAAATCAGTTGTGCTCAAATCTGGCTCATACCTACAAACAACAAACCAGGCTGTTTGTCATTGCCTGCCAAAAAAATCTTATGATTCGTACATGCATTTTGTAATCTGCCACCTTTAGGTTGTGATTAAGTGAGCACTTGGTTGAGGTTAGGGGAAGAACGTGACATAGTTCTGAGTTAAGGTTGACTGTTAGCAGGAGACAGAATGCGAACTGCAGTCTGCATTGTCAAAATCAAACATTTTGTGCTCCCAACCATCCAACCCAGCCTCCTCACTAACTGAATGCAACAAGAGCAAGCAAACTTGAGTCAGCGTCAGGTTGGGTTGGGTCTGAAGACTACAAGTTTGAAAAAAAAAAAAAAATCTGGAGTGACGCTTCATCTTGTTGACTTAATCTCCATTTTAAAGTTTAATCCTTATTCACATCCGATGTACAGACACTTATTCTTAATCTGCTGCTGCTGAACCTACTGTCCAAACTTCAGCCTTGCCATTGCTATGAATCTGCATTTTTATTTAAATGTCTTCTGTATCAACTTGTTCGTGGGTTATAATCAAGCCTAAAAGAGACATTTTCACCCTACTTTAAAAAGAACAATAGTAAGGTCAGTTAATTGTCATCAACAGATTAATCAACTCCCAGGTCTGATTTAAATTGATGTATTAAGATGTCTTTGTGGACCTGATCATCCCTGACTTCCGTATCCAAGCAGATTTTCCTAGATTTTATCTCATCTGTTTGTGCTTTGCTGTAACACCATCTGTACTATCCCTAGAGTCAACAGTTTATTATCCTTGCTGTTGGCTGGTGCTGATATGATAATGATGTTATTATCTTCATGTATCCTGACAGGGAGCAGTAGGTATTTCCTGCGTAATGTACCCTGTGAGGAAGGAGGTAAAACTGATGCACATGAATTAAAGAGGAGCCAAATTTTTTTTTCTTCTAAATTTTATTACACAAGGTCAAGGGGACATACACGTACACACACAAATGAAACAAAACAAAATAACAATGCCGCCAGCTGAAAACAACAACAAATTAGAGAAGAGAAAAAGAAAAAGGAAAGAAACATAATTTTTAATTCAAAAGAAAAGAAAACAAAGAAAACAAACAATGTTGTAACAATATAGGCCATAAGGTGTACATACACACACACACACACACACACACACATATATATATACACATACATACATACATATGAAGAAGAACAAAATGAAGACTTTGGAGTGGCCTAGTCAAAGTCCTGACCTGAATCCTATTGAGATGCTGTGGCATGACCTTAAAAAGGCAGTTCATGCTGGAAAACCCTCCAATGTGGCTGAATTACAACAATTCTGCAAAGATGAGTGGGCCAAAATTCCTCCACAGCGCTGTAAAAGACTCATTGCAAGTTATCGCAAACACTTGATTGCAGTTGTTGCTGTTAAGGGTGGCCCAACCAGTTATTAGGTTTAGGGGGCAATCACTTTTTCACACAGGGCCATGTAGGTTTGGATTTTGTTTTCCCTTAATAATAACAACCTTCATTTAAAAACTGCATTTTGTGTTTACTTGTGTTATCTTTGACTAATATTTAAATTTGTTTGATGATCTGAAACATTTAAGTGTGACAAACATAAGAAATCAGGAAGGGGGCAAACACTGTTGCACACCACTGTATCTACACCTAAACATACACACATCACATATATTCATATACACACGCAAACATACGCACCTATCCTCATACATACACTCCAATAATTAATTGTTCGATTGTACATAAAAAAACAAACATATTTACATCCCCTTAGCTGACCATTATCAACATTCCAATGCTATTTTTAACTCCAGCCTTCACCTGGATTATCCCACCCATGTTCGAAGATTGTATTCTGTTCTTTATTCCTATTTACATTGTTTTCAAGAACCCACTGATACTTCAAAAACATTTAGAAACTTTCAGTGTTTAATAGTTGACTTTTTGTAGCTTTAAATTTATATGCTTTCCCCATCATAATGATGATGTTGTTCAGGTATTTTCCTTATTCATCATCCCTTAAATCACCAAACATTGTGGTTAATATACAGTATGTATATAAGTAACTGTATTTATTGTTTATATTTTTATTCTACACATTACCGTAAACTACTCTAAGACCATCATAAGACATGTTTTCACCTCCACTGTTCAAAAGATCAAATATAAATAATATTCCTTTATCAAACATTGGTACAATAAAAAAAAGTCTGATCCTTATTTAATATATGTCTATTGTACCAAAACACTTAGATTTGGATTTCATAACAGGATTCTCGTTGATGATATTGGTATTGAAACCAGCTGACTATGACATCATCCAAAAAACCTGATAAGTATGGAAATTACTTTCTGTTTAACATTTTAAACTGAAAAGCAGTTAACTGAAAGAGCTCTTTATGGAATTGAGGATGAACAGACATCACTAACTTTTCTGATAACCAGTGTGGATTTTAAATATATTTTGGTATAACAGGTTTAACAATTTGAGACCATCATGTTTGTAATCATTATATAGGCAAGATCTTTTAATCTTGTCATGCTTACCACCCCGTAAAAAAAAATTGAATACATTTTGTTCATAATTTTTACATAATTTTTAACATCTCCTCTCCTGGAGAAGGTAATGACATGAGAATATAGATAAACTGAGGTATTACTAAATAATTTATCACCATTATTTTCCCATATAAAGTGCTAAAGTGTGGGTGGCCAGATATGTTTTTTTTTTTTTGACAATGCCTGATGAAGCTCTTTGTTCGATCGAAACGTTGCTCAAATAAAATTGATGGGAGCTCTCAGTACAGTGTGCAGATCTTCTGTTTGATTCTTGCAGATATGGTCAGTGAGCATAGGTTTTGGTTTTAGTCTCTAGACAGGAATGATGGTACCAAACCTGACAACTTCATTGTGATGACAAGACTTCAGAAAGCTGCACACAGTCACTGTGCCTTTGTCATGAAATGGTTCAAACACCTAACTCTTCTAAAAAGAAAAGCTGTCATTTTTACATTTCTCTTTCTGTACGACTTAAACAAATAAGACACATTATGTTACAGTAATTAGCAAGCTTTCGAGGTGTTGGTAGTTGTATTTTTGAACTTTGGGCAGAGTCAGGCTAGCTGTTTCCCCTTGCTTCCAGCCTTGCAAAGCTAGGCTAACCACTTTTAAATGGATTCTGGAAAATGGTGATTTTGGTTGGATTAGCCACCAAAAATGATGTGTCTGTCATATATGGTAATTTCCATGAAGAAATTATGAATGTAGCTTTCTTTCTTTTTTAATCTCTAAATTTCTATCTAGATCAGAATGGCTCACAAGGCATAAAAAGAATCGAATGTGTGCATTTTTGTATAATGAATATTGACATTCTGATTGGATAAAAGGAAGTTCCTGTTTTCCTGTGATGCCTTACGTTATGTCTCTTAGTCTTAGTCTCTCTCTCCACCCACCAAATCCATCCTCCTTCTATCCTTTGTCTCATCTCACCTGACATTTAAGCAACCTACCCACCCACCCTACTCAATCCCCCCACCGCCATTATCCCTGCCACCCTTTGTTCCGCACCAGTCTGCAGAAGGTCTCTCTTTTTAACATTGCACATGTCTGTCTCTACCCTGCACCCTCTCACATACAGCTTTAAATTCCCTTTTCATCATTTCACTTGCTTGAAAATTAAAAACTAGATTTAATAATCTACTGATTTCATAATATGCATGCAATTGACCTCCATCCACTGGAACCTGATATTAATATTTTAATAACCTGGCCCCCCACTACTGACGTATGGTGATCATCATATGCGAATGGCTAAATAAATGGAAAAAGAATATATAAAAATTATTATTATTTTTTTTTTTTTGCTTAGTCAAACTTATTTGAGAGACAAAATGAAGGTGAACAGTAAAAGTGTTACCCAAACATGACATGCCTGGTTAAATAAAGGTTAAATAAAAAAAAAAAATAAAACTGTTTGTTGTAGACATTCATTACATTTTATAGACCCACTTCCTGATTCAACTTTGACCATCCGTACTTACTGAAGTTGTGTGCACACAATGAAGGATTATTACCAAAATTTCAGTTTTGCTCACTTTCACTTTTACCTCCAGATAAATGGGTTTAGATGAACTGGATAAACTGCTTGTTTACATTCTGTCTTATCATCATGTTTTTTCCTTCTTCAGACTTTGTTGTAGTGATGTCATTGTGTTCCCAGATCTGAACAAATACTTAGGTGAATACAATGTTACTTTTTAAGCCACATAAGGCAATATGTAATGCCATAAGAAATGTCTTTCTCTTCATCACATCAATGGATGTATTCACATAAGTGGATGCCATTCATTCCAATAAAAGCTGCTCAATGGGCACATTCGCCAAAAAGGTTCTTCAGGTTTCTGTTTTGGGGCCCATAGAACATGCATATTACAGTCCTCTGGCTGAGCCGACCAACTCCTCATTCTGTACACATGAATGGCACAAAATGGCTCAAATTGCAATAATGCATATAGTAATTTAGTTTGTGATGCTGAGAAAAATGTATTCATTGTTAACTGTTGTTTCTTTTGTAATAACTGTTTATGGGAAAACGTTGTTTTTGGGCCAGAGGGTGCAGCCCAGTATACCTAGGAATTATGTTGGATGTTGGATTTGGTGATTCCGCACCTCACGATTTACGTCCAGTGTCAATGTTCAGTGCCAGTGCAGGAAGTAGTGTGTCCTTTATGTAAATGAACTGTACTCGTATAGCGCCTTTCTAGTCATCCGACTACTCAAAGCGCTTCACAATATATCCCATTCACACACATTCATACACTGATGGCAGGCACTAACTACTCATCAGTCCAATGAAAGAAAGTAACTAATCATTACTGTGGCTTAGTGGTAGAGCGGGTCGTCCACCAATCAGAAGGTCAATCCCAGCTTCCACCAGTCCACATGTGTCCTTGGGCAAGACACTGAACCCCAAATTGCTCCCGAGTGCTGTGCCTTCGGTGTGTGAGTGTGTGTGAATGAGTTAGTTCCTTTGTTCTGATGAGCAGTTGGCACCTGCCATCAGTGTATGAATGTGTGTGAATGGGGTGAATGTGATTTGTAGTTAAAGCGCTTTGAGTAGTCAGAATGACTAGAAAGGTGCTATACAAGTCCAGTCCATTTACCATTTACCACTCTGCCACTGCCGCCCCAAGACTGTGCCACTTTATGTAGGGAGTCAGAATCATAACCACAAACTTATGGTCCTTGGGTCTGTTTTTGCTTAACTAACTCTAATCCTAACCTAATCCATGTGCACATATTGTAGAAAGAAAAATATTGGTATTGAACATAATCTGGGGTTTTCATCAAATATCAACGTTCTTGTGTGGCGATAGGGTTGATGGCTGTCACATGGCTTTCAATTCAGTCTGTGCCCTTATACACCAAAATCACTTCACAAGCCCTTGCTGGGGGTTTGACTACATCATATTTGAACTCTATTTTATATTGAGATGTACTGGGGCTTTTTGCATGCAATATGTATGATTATATAGAGCATGGCATGGACTGAAGCCACAGCATTTCCCATGCTACCAAGTAGAGTTTCATAATGGGATCCTCTCCTGTTTCCCTTTATGGAGGACCACTGTGCATGACTATATTTAACGTGGGGAGACTGCATGGACAGCCACTGCATGGACAGCCACCACACGGTCCTTGACAGATCTGGGGCAGGATCCAATGGCATGGAGTCAAAGACGACTGGGGGCCCTTTTCTGCTGCAGCCTTCATCTGCCTTCCCAGCCATTGTGATGCTCCCCTAAAGTCAGCCATCACCCTCCGCCTGTTCCACCGTTGAGGTCTTGGTTGGATTGTTCTTTGTCAGGGACCTCCCCCTCGACCTTGCCTCCATGGGTGACCCTACCAGAAGCATAGTTTCTCCACCACGACAAAGTGACAATCCACCGAGAAGAAAGCGGGTGACTACAGCCTCAGCCATCAAGCTTCTCCCACATAAACACCCCCTGGCTCAAACTCTCTTCTCTCCAACATGTTTTCTTTCCTCCATCCTCAGGGAGTGTACTTTCCGAATGTTTCCCAGCCAAATCCGATCATGTTAGCCTCTCCACTCCCTGGTCCTGGCTTTCGCAAAAGAGTCACCCTGCTATCTCCTCTCTGATGCCATTCATCCTCTCCTTCTCCACCCACTTGCTACATGTCTTCTACTCCTCCTCCGTCTCTTCCTTCCTTGGGCATGTGGGAATATGTTGTTTCATATCAGATCAGTCTCAGCACAGCTGGACCCTCAGGTGTCTTGATAACGTCAGCAGCCACTCAAACTATGTTGGTTCTGTTGCTGATGGAGATCATCCATCAGCACTACAACACCAAATGTGACTGTATTCTTTCCATTTTTTTGTCCAAATATACCTAAAAACAATTTACGCTGGGGAGGGGAGACCAGCCTGCATTCACCTTGAGGACACATTTATCAGCAGCTATTATTATTTTTTGGATTCCTACAGCAGGCAGACTAATTAATATTTCACAGTTCCTTAGTGTTGCTTCACATCATTTATTTCTGCAGCCACTGGTTAGTGGTAGGTGAAAATGTAGGTTAATTTCATTTCAGAAGAGGAACACTGATACATTTCCAAACCTAATGGGTGCTTTTTATTCACAGCATATCTCTCAGTTACAGCGCCTGTGTTTTCTGTTAACATTGTGATAAGGACTAACAGTCCCTACCCGCCTCAGTCACACAGTCGACGATCGCCAAAACAAAGAACAAATGAGACATTTTTAACATCTGGGGGCTACCGCTTTTTAGGGTGGAGGTGTGGGGGAAGAAGTGGTTGGATGGGGGGTGGGTTGGCAGTTGCTATCATAAGGGGAAAAAAACAGGGAGTGATTGTTTTCAGTGGAGCTCAAGCTGTCACAGCAGGCATGGTCAGTTGGTGTGTTAATGGCAAGCAGGCCTGCAGAGAAGGGTTAGACTGATAGTTGGAGCCTGTAATGGGATGTTATTACATGTATTTGTAACTCTGAAGCCATGTTTGCTGCTGTATGGCTCGATCTAACCTGAACGACTTTCATTTCATCTTGTGGAGGTATGATCAGCAGCATTTTCTTGTAACCAAGGAACTGACCATTTATAGCTTCATAATAATTTATAATCTCCCCTTAATAAACATATACATGAACTTGAAATCTTTGTTAAGGCAACAATACCAAAAGCTTGACAAATAACATGGAAGTTGGGGCGGCTGACGGAACTGTTGCAGCAAACGGTGTTGGCATGGCATCAGTGGAGTAATAGTGAGAAGTGTCAGTTACAGTGTAATGGCCGTGATACTAGTCAGCTAGTAGCCAAGCTGCCAATGAAAGAGCCAGTGATTGTGTCCCTCTCCTTGTGCATTGTAGCGGCCCATCCAAAGTATTCTGGATTATTTCTCTTAACATGAGACCATGGTTGCTGTCACGTCCACCAGCCCCAGTTATGTAATTTGCATATTAAGAACCATTCACAAAGTGGGCAAAGTCCAGCTAATGAGAGCGTTTATTGAAGACCCAACACACCCTTCCTACACATGTGTTTTCATCACTTCTGAAGACTTCTGCGGTGTGAACAGAGTGTACTTGATTGATATCTCCCTGAACCCTCTATTAGTTTGCTGCGGAGAAGTTACACCTTTATCATTCTTATTGGTTCACGGAGTTCAGTGACCTCATGTAATTCCTTCCGAGCTCTGCCCAACTTCAACCTGAGCCGGGGTGTTAGTCAGACAGGATAACAGGAAACACCTGTGTGGGTGTACAAGGCCTTTAAATACCAGGTGTAAATGCAAAGGCTCCAGATGTCATCATCCACATAACATACCGAGATACAGATCACACAATACCAGTTGGAAATGGGGTCTAAAAGGCATATATTACAACTCATGATGCAAAACTCTTGGATGGAATAATCAACATACTGACACTTTAGCTATGCTTAGATTCTTACCAGTAGTGGAAGTAAAGGGCAGTCTACACCGCAGTGTTTTTGTAAGCTTTCCCAGAGCATTTAAGACATTTGTCACTCATCCATCTCATGACACAGATATGCTTCATTTCTACAAATGCATCAATCCATGCCATCTCCACATATATTAGAATCAAAATGTGCATAGAGGTACATGGGATGTTACACCCAGTTTCATTGTAAGATTTCAGGTTAAATTATACAATGGTTGCCCTGGTGGTGGTGCCAGAGGAAGGGGTTCATCCTTTGGGGAGCATGAATGTTCTCAGTAAATATCATGGCAATCTGCCCACTAGATTTATTGCATACAAGTGAAAATCAGAAAGGTCAGGGGAGTCAGCAAAAGCATTATGAATCATCTTCTGCGGATCATACAATCCACAGAAAAATTCAGGAAATCTTAACAGTAGCTGTTGAGGTATCTTACTCTGAGTAAGGAACAGAATTTTGGCAGGAAACAAAATTTTCTGTGCATTGCAAAATATTGAGTGGCAGCAGAGCCAATCTACTGTAGATCAATATTGATTGAAACATTTAATGGTAGAGAGCAGGGCAGGTATTTGGTGCCTGTTTCCAGCTTGTTTGTGTTTCATGAATGCTAATGTAGCAGCAGCAACTGCATGGTTAACATGGCATAGAAATGGCCTTCCCTCTGCAGACCACACCAAAAAACCCAGTCTGCAAAATAAACCAGTCGTTAACATTGCTTGCTGCATGAATATCAATTAGTAATCATAACAGTGGTATATGTGTGTTTTCTTGCGGGGCTGGGACTGCTGTGGGTGGCAGTGTGTAATTAACCTTTTGAAAACATTTAATAACAGATAAATGAGCTCTTTTCTATCCCCTGTCACTCTGGCATATTTAGTCAGATAGCTAGCATCTGTTTTCTACTTGAGTAGTGCAGTAGCATAAAATAGACTTCTGTGTCTGTGTATGTGTGCGCCCCTCCTCTGATGTGTTTTGTTTTTTGGTCACTGTATGGGTAACATACTGATGAGTCACAGTGAACTGGCAAACATGCTGCCCTACGGCAATGGCACTGGTACGATTAACTGAAACCTCCAAGTCTGAGATTGTCATAAAAGATCATTTATAAGTAGCTTTGTCTTAAAGAGTCAGTTCACACACACACACACACATTTTTAGAATGTTATGACAATTGTATCTGCTTTTGCAAATCACATACTTTGTGTTTATCTGCCAAGCATTCTTCACATTTTTTCAGGGTGCAAAGTTGAAATATATTCAACTCTCAAGCAAGAAAAACTCACTTTTTCAGGATTTCTTCTATTCGGCCTGCTGAAAAGAAACACAGTGTGAAAACCTTTTCAGACTATTCACTTTTATACATTGTGTGTAACACTTGTAACACACGTAACATTACTGAATGGCTGCAGCCATACAACATCACACGCCTTTTTATGTATTTAGTTTCTTTTCTTTAGTCTGGTGGTTTGCCCCATTCAGAGCTCTCAGACAGATTAAGATATTACCACTGATGTTACTGCTGCAACGAGACATCTGTATGATACAAACATGTATCATGTCATCACTGTGTCTCTGTTCTGTCATGGTCCTGGAGGCTCTTTCCAGAGATGGTTTTCAAATGTTTCCACATGACAGCATGGAGGATGTTTCTAACAACCAGTGAGTTCCTCACATAACAAGATCCACCACTGATTCACACACACACACACACACACAAATGCTGGCACAACATTTGTGCACATTTCTGTTCTTTTGAGATAAAGCACTTGTTACTTGCATATGTACTTTGTGTTTACCTGGAACAAATCGCTGGGCCAAATCATCCCCGAATCCCTATCTTTTTCGCCACACTAGCTGCATGGATGTAACATGTTACATTTATGTAACATGCTAGCTTACAAGAGGTGCAAGCTAAGTTGATGAAGTAAGCGTTGGCTGAGGGATGAAAGTGACTGTATGCACTCTTGCCCGAGTTGGTTGTCTATCGGTTTGCAGTCAGACATTAACAGTAAATCATATTTTATATCAGTAGAAGCAGGGATATAGCAAAGATTAATTACATTTTTATATACTCTTGCCCTAGTTGGTAAAATTTCACATTCAAAGCCTGTTTTTGATCCATGGCAGTCGTGGTGAAATACATGTAAACACGGTCTTGTCATTTCGAAAGCATATACCTTAAAAGGCAGACATAGGTTTTTGGTCACACAAATCATATTTTTATGTGTAACAATCTGAAATGTTTTGGCTGTGACCTGGTTTCTTCTTACATTATGGGGTCAAGACAGGTAAGTAAGCAGTAAGACAATGGCCAGGACGGCCTGTTTCTCACCTTAAATATATTCAGAAGCAGAATATTTCCAGAAAAAAGATTTTCCAGTTTGAATATTGGAAGCCCACTGAGAGTTTTTTTCTCATCAGATGTAGGAGTGATTTGTGTACTGTATATGTCTGCATGATGGACAAAATATCAATAATGAAGATTAGATGGTTGCAAAAGGAATAATAACTTGTACAACACCATTTATGTTGCATTTTATACAAATAAGAGAACACAATTTCTGTAAGTGTCCAAATTAATTTCAATTCAATTCATTTTACCTTTTCATTCTAATCCATTCATTAAAAATGACTTAATTGCCCAGTGTGGAATCAATGCTATATTTTTAGTGAAGTATATTCATTAGGCAGTGAGTCTGAGCTTTGTTAGTGACACTACAGCAGTATTTCTGTAGCTGGTTTTACAGAAACCTCACAGAAATCTTTCGTTCATCTGTGTGGGGACCTGTGCTGCATCTGGCAGGTATTAGCAGCCGGAGTTTGAGCTAATTACTCCTGAGTCTATGCCAAAACAGCTTTTCTTCCTCTTTCGATTGCATAAATGCTAGACTTGACTTGAAATCGTCTTTACATGGGTGCTTTTGTGTTGTGGAGTTAATTCTCAGCACATTTCAAGGGGATATAACGCTCCTTTGCATGTTTCCATATACCTGCTTCCTGCTTAAAGTGTTTGGAAACGTACTCCCACAGCTGAACTTCATTCTCTCCTTCTCTCTTCTTTATTCTATATTCTTTTTTTTTACCAATGACATTTTTAAAGGTCAGAGTAAACCTAAGAAAGATTATAATTTTGGCAAGGAAAGTAGCAAGGGTAGGATTACTTAGCTCCAATGACTTCTACATTCATTCAAAATAGATGGAAGGAGATTGGAAGAGCTTTAACATTTTCAGAGGAAGAATTTAAGAGTTATGCGTTTGTACAGATCTGTTTGCACACCGGGTGTTGAGAAAGACATGCCACTACAGTGTACAAAAGTGACTGGAACAATTATGCTAAGAATCCTCTGACTCACAGCTGAAAAACCTACTTTTGACCCTGTCGAGTAAAGAACAGAGTAGTCATTGTACTGTTGACGATCTAGCAGTTATAATGTTCCAAAGTCGTGCTAGTTGATTCAGTTGCCCATTTAATATGAGGCCTTTTATGTAACATGCTAGCTTACAAGAGGTGCAAGCTAAGTTGATGAAGTAGGCGTTGGCTGAGGGATGAAAGTGACTGTATGCACTCTTGCCCGAGTTGGTTGTCTATCGGTTTGCAGTCAGACATTAACAGTAAATCATATTTTATATCAGTAGAAGCAGGGATATAGCAAAGATTAATTACATTTTTATATTGAGCTAAAAAAAAACAAAAGATGGATCAAATTTCACATTCAAAGTTTGTTTTTGATCCATGGCGGTCGTGGCGAAATACATGTAAACATGGTAATGTTAGTGGTTGCCTGGCTAACATACTCAAAATGAAAATGTTTGACCTGATGATGGCGCTAGATGAAAAGGCAGTGGCTTGCCAAAGTCAATACATCCACAAGGGAGCCTAATATATGTGGCACATTTAATGGCATCTAATTGTTGTGAAGACAGTTCACGCTGAGCCAAAATTGTCAACCTTATGGTGGCACTAATTGAAAGGTCAGGGGATCAAAGTCAGTAGGATTCATCCTCTGGGGACCATGAATGTCTGTACCATATTTTATGGCAGTTCATCCAATAGTTAATCAGTCAGTCTGAAGTGGTGGACTGTGACTGACTGACCAACATTGCCGTCCCTTGAGCTACAATGCTAGTGGCTCGTGAGTTGTAATTTTTTAAGCATATACTTTAAAAAAATGGTTGTTGGCCATACAAACATTTTTCTATGTTAAGATCTTGGTGTAAATTTACTTTTGTATGAGAAGTGTTGCATTATATTTTGGGGAAAATGCAGGCCATGTACTAAAAACGTCAACCAACAACTGTGAAATGATGTGGAGGTTTTTCCATCCTGACAGAAAATTGAAGTAAAGACTGAATACCTGCTTGAATTGTTTGTGCATGAATGAACAACATCCCTTCTATCAGCAGCTGCAGTCCAAAATGTATTCAATCCACATGGATTGAATACATTTTTGAAGAAAAAGCATTGGCTGCTGGTCAAAAAAATGTCCTTGAAATTCTGACCTAGGCAAAAAAAAATCCAAAACAGAATACAAGTCAGTACCATCTGTTCATGTTTTGCATCAGGTCTGTGTTGCAATATCCAGAGCCAAACATTGCATTTAACAAGCAGCTCAGTGTGCTCTGTACTGCTGTAGCGAAGCTGTTTTCCATGTAGCAGCACGACACCCCAAATGAGCCGTGTAATGTCCCTTCCTGAAAGGCATGGGTTTGCTATTCTGACAAGCCTTATGAAAGATGCATGAACGCTGGTTTGTTTGAGCCTCTTGTGCTTCTACATACCTTTATCTAATTAACCCAGCAAATTGTTATTATTCTCACCATGCTCTTAGGTTACAAACTGAACATTGTTTAAACACCACGGATTGTCTTTGGATTAGTGTTCACTGCTTTTGTGGAACTACTGTAATGCTTCATAAAGCCCTCACCCTGTCAGGTCTTAAAAATCGACCAAATCCAGTCATATTGTGTTTGGAAGGCTGATACTGTGCAATCATGTAGATAGAGATCTGTTTTCATGCTATACCTTCCATTAAACCGGCAGGGGGTCTTTGGTGACCCCGGGACAAACACAGAGCACTGTCCACACCAGCTCTTCTTTTGATCACGCTGTCTGCAGATCAAAGACCAGAGGCACTCAGCCAGAGTTGAAATACAGCTAACCCGAAAGCAGTTTGCCCTGAAACAAACAGGGAGGGTGGTGAAGATCGGAGCAGACACGTGAGCTGCTGTGAAATATGACGATATATGACAAGTGAGACACTGTCTATGTGGATAAAGTTGAAACAGGGTTCTCGGCACTAAAATCCCTCTCGCTTTCAGATATTTTTTTAAGTTTAGCAGTTTCTGCAGTCCTCTGTGACAGACTGAAACAGCAGAATACTCCTGATTGATGAACAGCAACATTGTGCATTACCATCATGATCTGGTAGAGATCACTCTTTTATACTCACACTATGCTGCATTTAGCCAAAGTTCTCATGCCTGGAAGTAGCGGAAGGACTTCAGCCGCGAGCCTCTGTACGTCACATGCCACTTCCAGGCTAGGCACTTTTCCAGTAGCTTCTGAGACACAACAGAATCTCATTGAAGATAAATGAGTATCTATGACAGCACTAGCTAGAGTCAACTAGAAGTTGTACCTTTGTGATCTTAGCACAGGAAACAATAATTTGTTTGCTAGCATTAAAAAACATACAGCTTATGTTTCACTAGCTTGGCAGCACAAGTAGTGCGTCTTTGTAACGTGACTTAAAATGAATGCTAATGTTCCTTAACTGCTGAATGTGCAAATGAGCAACTGTTTGTTAAGAAGCTCACCATATCAATTTGAAAGTTGATGATATGACAATGTGGTGTTCACAACTAGTTTCCTCTGACCCCGAGTAGCCAAACAATCAGTTATTGCAGGTTTAAAGACAGCTAAAAAAAATAAAATAAAATAGGCTATTACATTAATTTTATTTTATTTTTTATGTAACCATATTTATCAAGACATATGAAGTGAACCACACAACATACGGTTCCTAAACTGGAACTGGTAGTAATTTGCATAGATTACAATCTTAATGTGATTTTGAGTAGTTTTCTTCTTTAATTTGAACTCAACGTTATAGTTACACTTTGGCTTTATATACTATACTATGCTAGCATACAAGTGTACAGCCAGAGACAAGAGAAAGGTGTCTTCCTAACCCGGTGAGATCCATCATTCCTCCACGTTCTGTGCAAATTGGTGGTGATCAATCAATCAATGGACAACTAAATAATGTAGTACCTGGCTAGTCAGAGTAACCCTGACAAACACTGACATGCATCATCTCTCCTTGTTTCATCAAAATCTGATCAGCAGTTTCTAAGACATTGTGCATGGTGGAATGATGAGCATAAAACAAAGAAACGATGATGATGAAATCAACAAAATGAGAGTGCAAGAATGGAACAGCTGCACAGACAAAGTCATACTGACTGCATGAGAGTGGCAGAAAGAAGGGTGAAGAATAACAGAGACAGGGAGGCTGGAGAGAGATGATAAGTGAGTTAGCTTGCAAGTATGCAGTGATCAGTAGCAGATTGCTTTCCACTGAGTCGGCTGGCTGAGATGATTTAGGGCCATTAGGTTGGTAAAATCTGTATTAGGTATCCACTGCAGAATATGGGGCCTAGAGATGGTATAACGCCCCAAATTAGCATGGTAACATAGTATACAGCAAACAAACAGCATACTTGTGCTAATTTGGCAAATATGCCTTGCTCACTGTTAGTGTTGGGGAGTTTTTGGGGAGCGTGTTTTTCACTAAGTAGCAGAGTGACCGAATGCTACATAGCTATATTTTTATCTCTTGAAGTAACAAATCACACCACAAAATAACAAGTGCATTTGTACATTATATTACAAACAGTAGATGTGAAATTGTTTCATTGTCAGCCATTTCATTGTGTTACTTGTTTTGAGTAGCTTGTTGTTAGCCTGCTACTTCCAACAAAGTGCAGTGTTTCTGTAGCTTACCTACTTCCACTGAAAAGTAGCTTGTAGCTTCACTAGCTATAGTTTCAGAGTTGCTTCTGCAACACTGGTTACTGTTGACTTTCATTGAAATTTGACTTTTTGCATCTTTAGCCTATATAATGGCAAGTATATAATTTATATAAAATAGTATATAATAGTACACAGAAACTTCAGAAACTGTGCCATAATCAAAAAAGGACAATTATATCCAATACGTATGGTAGGATAATTACACTAATCTTCTTTACATATCAGCTGTCCATCAGATGCATAGGCCTATTTTTCAGCTGCATTTCCAAGGCATGCAGTATATATTTTCCCCTATAGCTTATTTGTCACTCATGGCTATTGTGGGTTTGCTCCAGACAGCACATTACCAGATATTCTTCTGCAGGCCTGCAACTATGCATATCTAACTATGGGGCTTTTTCTAACATAACCTGTAACTCCACAAAATAACATAGTTAGTTAATGAAATGCTCTGCTTGTCCTTGGCGGTATCGCTAGCTTACTACTGTAGGTAGTATGTGTACATAGATAGTTATTTGAATTGCACAAAACCAAGATGATAGTTAAATGCATAGTGTGACTATATACTGCACCAGTGGTCAGAGAAGTTGGTGTGTTTGACTTGCAGACAAAATTTTCACATTTTGCATCAGAATTTTGGTTCAGACCTGGTGTGCTATGGCTCAAAGTCTTAGATTATCAGGAGATGCAAACCAGGGATTAATCAGTCTGAACTTCCTCTAATCAGTACTTTGTGTTGGCATAGCAAAGATGTGGAGGTGGGGATTCTTCAAAAAAGTATGATGGTGAAAATTAAAGCAAGGAAACAGGGGGAATTGATTTGTCATTTATCATAGCATAGGTGGATAATTGGAGCACATCATAAATATGTGGGGGAAAAAACATTTTGTATTTCAATTTAATTTTGTATTTAGCTTGCTTTCACTTGAAAGATATGGTTTTCATCGGCGAATGGAGTTTGCTCAGTTAAAAATACAGATTTGTTGACGTGAGCTCAGAAACTGATGATTTCATACATTTTTTTTATAGAAATTCTTATGTTAAATGTATCTCTATGACAAATGAGCACGCTCTATCCGCAGATGAAGACCATGTGGTATGGTTGAAAGCCAAGAAAAAGATAGTAAGTGCACCTTGATTTGGGATTGTTTTATGAAACTACTATTTTCATGGTCAAGAAGGAACTTTAATGCTTATTTTTTATTTCAGTAAGATATTAAAGGTTTTACATTTCAGGAAAACACGCACACATGCAGTTTGCTTGACTGTAACTCAATGATGCTATTTACATGCGTGATCCAAAAGCAGGTCAGTGCGTCAAGGACTATTGTAGGAGCACTGAATGTAAATGAAAGCAACAGTCTTTGGTACCAGAACATATTAAACATTAAAGAAAGGATTCAATCATTTGTTGGCTGTTTAACTTTGCGGTAGGCCTGTTATTGGATTTCCAGCTGGAATAAGAATTCTTTATTTCACTGTGTTATGGAAATATTGGCTCTGCATGAGGGCATCCAGTAGTTAATGGTAAATCCCTGACCCGTCTCTTTATCGTAGATGTGTTCAACATATGAATATAGATTGGCTGCCTGCTGCTACCTTCTTTTCTCTCGCCTTTCTTTCCAAAAGCCACTGGTGAGATGCACATCTTGCACTGGTTTCCATTATCACTATAAATGCCAATGCCAATCTTCTGTTTGGCACCATGGGAAAAGTGGGAGGGGACCAGGTGGGAGGTCTGGGGCATTGCTAAAAAGAGCAATCCCATTATTGGGGGGGGGGTGAAATCATTTCACACAGATATAAAATTGTCTTGTGTAGGCAAGCTACAGAGGTGATAAGCCTGTTGAAAAACAACAGGAAAAAAATCTTTTTTGTCCTCCCCTGTGGCCTGACGGGTTTTAAGTAGACTTATCTCTGAATTGTGGATATTAAAGAAGTGTGTTGCAGTTGTAAAGACATAATTTACTTTCTTGAAAGATCAGCCTTTTTCGCTCCATCTGGTAGTAAGTAACTCAAATAAAATTAAAACTTAAAAAGAAGAAAATTAAATTTTGTGTGAAAGTCAGGGGGGTATTTGACTTTTGTGTGACACTAAACTGTACAGGGTAAGCTGAAGCCTTTCTGAAGGCCCCGGCCATAACTTTATTCAAATTTAGATGAACTGACTGCCTCGGATTAGATATGCATAGTTGCAGGTTAATGGCCTGGTGATATGTGTGATATGTGTAGCTGAAGTATTTCTTCACATGCCAAAGTGGTGTGCATAGGGCTCTAGTAAGTGAGATACCTAGTATTTAAAGAGGTTGGAGGTTGTCATGTCTTTTTTTAAGCCTTTCTGAAACCAAAAACAGACAAAAAAATCTAAGAACAGACTAATCAGAATCAGAATCAGCTTTATTGGCCAGGTATGTGTACACATACAGGGAATTTCACTCTGGTTTTTCGTTGCTCTCAATGTGCATACACAGAAATAGACATACTGTAAATACAGCTAAAATTAAGGACAGCAAGATCAACAAGGTAAACAAACATTAAGCTACTATGTGCAAGATATATATCTATATATATCTATATATATATATCTATATCTATATATCTATATAGATATATATCTATATATAGATATATATATCTATATATCTATATAGATATCTATATATCTATATAGATATATATCTATATATATATCTATATATATCTATATATATATATAGATATATATCTATATATATATCTATATATAGATATATATATAGATATAGATATATATATAGATATAGATATAGATATATATATATATATATATATAGATATATATATATATCTATATATATAGTACAAAAAACAACAAAAGTAACATTTGCAAAGAGTAAGACAATTAGTGCAATGGTGCTGAAATAAATATGATGTAACAGGTTGCTTTATATACATGAGGTAGGTGGATATCACAGTATATACAGTATGCCCAGCGTGCGTAGATTTAAAAAGTGATAATATTATATTTAGATATTATTTATATATTATTTATATTTATTAAGTGATAATTTATTAACCAATCTGTTTGTCTGCTTTAACGTAACCTGCAAACGTTAGCATGCCTGGATAACTAGCTTACTACTGTAGGTAGTAAGCTAGCGATACCGCCAAGGACAAGCAGTGCATATCATTAGCAACTATGTTAGTTTGTGGGGTTACAGGTTACGTTAGAAAAAGCCCCATTCAGGAATGACACATCCACTGTTCCCCAAAGTGTCAGCCCAGGATGCTACTATATTAGAGTTTAGAGTAACATTAGCAGCTCCGTCCTGCTCTTTATTGACTTGGGGAATGTTAAACCAACTCCAGCCATACTTGTGATAGCATTAAGGACTAAGATTTGTTAGTCCTCATCCTCAAAGGCTTTTCTCACAAACGTTTAATGTTGTATTTGAAAATATAAACAGTAAAGCACAAATCTCACAAGAATCGTGCTGCTCCTTTCTATTCAGTTAACTGGTGATGTTTTTGGTGGACAGCTTTAGCCCTAGTCTTTAAGCATATCACGTAGCCTATGTAGCCATGAAGTGCATTTTCTTGGCCCCTTTACAGGGTTGTAGTTTTAAAACCAGTCAGCCAGAGACAGCAAACTTATGAAGCTAGTAGCTGACGTTAATTAGCTAGCTAGCTGCAGCTGATAAAATCTGCTAATGACAGCCAATCGATGGTCGGCGGCTAGAAATTTTTGTCTGCCCCCTGTCTAAAATCAAGGACCCAGTGTTTTAAAAAATTCAAAATTTTGCTTGGTAAACCTGCTATTTTTTTCATTGTAAACTGCATACGTGCCTTGCTAGAACTGAAAGCTTGAGAGGTGTACGATAGCAACAGTAACTAAGAGGTATGGGGTTTGGCGAAGAGTCAGTTGTTTAATCTGGGAACCAGCAACAGAAAAGTGGGCAGCTGGGAGTGTGACTGAGGCCAGTGTGTACTGTACCAGTGGTCTCAGCAGAGGCCACTAGTACTTTAATGGTGCTGATGTGGGGACGAGAGAAAGTCTACTGACTGATGCTCACAATAGAGCCATGGAATTGGGGATCATGGGACCAGAGAACCACTGGTTACAAAGCCAATCATGGGCCAAGCGGAGGCAAACCTCTTTCATCGAACTACTTCTTTTTTCTTCTCACTGGTCAAATCAGACTGTTCATCCACCTTCTGTCCATTGCTGTTGATGACTTTCCCTCTCATTGACCTGAGAGAAGTTGTGCTGGAAGGGGAGGGGGTAGGATGATACCATCTTTTAATTCAAAGTAGGGCTTTTAATTTGAAACTGATATAAGAAAGAAGGAATATTATATTTTTTTCTGTGTCTACAGTGCCCCTCCAGGTACATATAGGAACCTGCCTCTGTAGATTCATACCAATGTTGTAATTTACAATAAAACTAGGCTATATGGTGTAATCAATACATACACATATTGTCATTTCAGACTGAAGTCTGAAGATGTCATGGTGTCATGGTGAGAAAAAAAATATCCATTTATGGCAGTACTTGTCGAAAAACAAACTCATTGGCATAACATTTGCATAATGCATCAGGGGGCGGTACTGGTTTGACAGTGGCTTACCACTATTAAGCAGTGCCGTTGGAACAGAAGAATAAATTAACAAAATCGCCTTGCTGGTTGTTCTGACCATAGACTGTATATAAAGATGGACGACATGACAGCTCCCCAAAAGTGAAGCCAAAACATCTCGATCGCCCCCTGGCTGCCGTATAGGTCATAAACCCTGTAATAATGTAAGTAATAATTACTTTTGCTGTTGAGTAATTAGTAAAGTAATCAATTACTTTTTCAATGGGTAATATTTAATGACTTACTATACATTTTTCAAGTAACTTGGACAACGCTGACGATTTGACAGGAATGCGGCATTAATGACAACAGTTGACCTCCATGATTGTCACGGGGGTCAAGTCGGGCAGCAGAGGAAGGAGGAGCCAAACGGCGGCAGTTGAGGCAGAGAGGGAAGGTTCAATAATTTATTGACAAAGATTAAGGTACATAGGCTTACTGGTGAGGGTAGCAAGTCCAAACACAGGCACAGGGAAAAGGCAAAGACAGGCATGCAGGTAGAGATTCAAGGTTACATGTTACAAAGGCTTGAGAGCAAGGCATGAGCAACTTTGACAATCTAGCAATAAGTGAGTGTAAATGGGCTGGTAATATACTGTAGACTAATGGGGGAAATGGGGAACAGCTGAGAGAGGAAGGTCAGGTGCCTGGGACTGGCAAGAAAGTCTGAGAGCATCTAGTGGATGGCTCAAGGATGGCAGGTCTGGGGAGTTAGAGGAGATTCCATGTCCTGGGAAAGTGGGCAGAGGCTGGAGACAGGGCAGAGAGCCAGGCCAGGCAAAACAAAGACCAAAAACGATCTACTCCTTTATTTGCAGTTAACAGAAACCTAGGTCATCATCATTTTGTTATCTCTAGTCAGTATAATAGTGGCATAGTAGTTACTGATGTGTGTTTGTAGTATAAGGACGGAGGAGGGGTCTGATTAGACGTATGACATCCCTTCTCTAGTTTCAGCCTTGTTGGCACAGTACCCTCCATGCCCCCTGGCTCTTCTCAGTGGGTGGCAGGCATTGCCGGCCAGCGTGAGTATATCCACCCTTCTTTGCAGTAGTTTCTAACCTCACCATCGGCCTGGTGTCACTCAGTGGCATGTTCATAAATTATGGTGAACACCTGCTAGGAGCTGAGACAATACTGCCTGCCAGGGAGCTAATACTTTATGGCTATAAATATTCTGCTTCTCTTTAGAGAGTTGGATATGGATGAAAATCCCAGCCAAGATTGCTACTTTTATCTATATTCTCAATTACACAATTACAAAATCAATTTACATTTGTTTTTTATCACTGACCTCTCCATCTCATCACTGACACATTATATGCTACATTAAATGTTACATTAAATGAGCAGTGTACCTCAGAAATCCTATTCTTCCTCATTTCCAGCCAAAGAGGATAATGGCAGCCAGTGAGATACCAGATCTGTGACTGCAGCTGTTTCATGTGTCTGGAGCAGTTTCTTACTACCTCTATTGATTTGTCTTGATCCAGACCCTCTGCCTGCAGCTGTAAGCTAATTCAGCCTGCTGGTTCTTCTGTTGGCATTTTCATTGCTGTAGCTCAACTTTATTGAGTGAAGCCATAAAGCACTGTTTAATACAGCCTCTGACTTTATGCTCGTATATATACTCATACTAGTAAATTACTGTATTACAGTTACAGCTCCAATTTATTTTATTGGCCAGTGGGAGTTTTATGCAAACAGTCTGGCAAATCACTCCATTTGACACAAATTTGCATTGCAATTGTAGTTTTGATGAAATTGGACTGCCAGTCTTGCAGCAGTCTGTTGGTTTGGTCGATCCACCACTTTCAATGGATTCATTCAATGGATGACAGCTTTTACAGACATTCAAGATCACCAGAGAATGAAACCTACTGACTTTGGTGATCCCCTGACTTTTCCTCTAGCGCCATTTTTGGTTTTGATTGAGATACTTTGACAACTACTGGATGGATTGACATGGAATTTGGTGCAGATATTTAAGGTTCCAGAAGGATGAATACTAATGACTTTTGTCATCCCCAAATTGTTATCTAGCACCGCCAGCACATCAAAGATTTCACTTATCCAGTGAAACATCTACTTCATGGATTGCCACAAAATTTTGTACGGACATTCATGGTTCCCAGAGGAAGACTTTAAGGATCCTGTGACTTTTTTTCTAACGCCACTAGCAGATTGACATTTTTGGTTCAGAGTGTAATATCTCGACAACTATTTGATGAATTGTCATGAAATTTGGTACAGATATCATGTTCCCTACAGGAACATGGGTTTCTTTTTTTGGGTGAGTGTGGAATAATTCTTATTTGTTCTTGATATGACAGTTTTGTTTTCTCAGTCACAGAATAATTATTTTGTCTATGCTTTCTTGTAATATAAAAGTTATTTTATGATCATAGGAAAGCAAAGCTTATCCTGATATCACAATATATCTATTCTGTTATCCCAAAAAAGACCTATAGCAGATACTGGGTGTTAACAGGCACAAGTGTAAAAAACTGTCACCAGATTGAAAATAGCATGGCCTCATTTAGGGTTACAAGAAAAAAATAAAGAAAAGACAAAATTATTAACGATCAAATAAGTGTGGAAAAAGGCAAAGGCATTTGCTTTTTAACTTTCATGAAAATTTTTTAATTCACATTTATATATTTTACTATTGAACTAATAGTACCTAACTTAAAATCCCACTGAAATGTATGTTAACTTTTCTCATAATCTCTGATCTAGCTGGTAGAAACCTCATTAGTGTGTGAGTGATGCTTTGCCGAATCTGGACCTACAAAAGTTTCCCAGCATGGTAACACCAGACAAGGCATGCAAGGCTGTGCCATTCCTCACATCAGCAAATTTTTATGTTGCTGCTGTATTGACTGAGTCTTCAGCTGCTCTGGCTCTACAGCTGCTGCCCTCCTAACAGGGGTTTTGTGCTGAAAGTCGATGTTTACTTAGACCTATAATCACATTTTCATAAATCCAGTGGAAGTGCAATCACAGTACTGAAAATCGAGTGATTAAGTTCAGTTCAATTTTATTTATATAGCGCAAAATCAAAACTGACAAAACAGAAGTCATCTCAGGGCACTTGTCCTATAAAGCAGTTTTAGACCGTACTCTTTGTAATATTATTTACAGAGACCCAACAATTCCCACCATGAGCAAGCACTTGGCAACAGTGGCAAGGAAAAACTATCTTTTAACAGGCAAAAACTTCAAGCAATGGGTGGGTGGGTGGCCATCTGCCTCAACCAATTGGGTTGGGAGAGAAAAAGAGAGGGAGCAGTAGGAAAGATATGTACAGAACATACAGTAGCACAATGTAGCACTACTCTTAAATGTGGAGATAGTGTCTGCCTCCCAAACCCAAATTTGGGGAAGGAGGGGTGGAACCACAAGTAACCCTGCATTCTGGGAACGCAGTGTTCTAGTGAGGTAATAGGGTACTATGAGCTCTTTAAGATGTGATGGTTGACCATTAAGGGTGTAGCATGATCAACGCCGATTAGGATTAAATTTTGTATCTTTATTGAATTAGAATTTTCTGAAAGTTGGCCTCTGCCTCATAAACAAGCCTGTCCAGAGAACTCATAAGCTTTTAGTAACTTCCTGTCCCATAACCTTTGCAGGACTTGAGGGCAGTAATGGAAGGTTGAATGACAGTTCCACAATTTACAGCAGGTCTGTTTGGAGCTAAACTAATCTGAAATACTATAGGGGATAATTCACACTATGGTGCAAGACTCAAAGGAATGTTGAGTGCCAGTTGAGAGTGAAGCTGAGCCAGTTTTAGTTTACTGCCCTCACCACCTTGGTAAACTGAAAACCCCACTTTCCAACATAACCCTGATTTGGACCTCATCAAGACTTGTAAACCTTAACACTTGAGAGTAGAGAAATGACTTTTCTATGCAGAATCAAATGTATTAACCAATGGTATGTTTAGTTAATGTTATAGGAAGAATGCAAGGTTTATTTCAAGATGCTGATTTTGATAAAGAACAGTAGAAACTCTTAAGAACTGTTTGGAATATAGTTTCATTAGTGTACGTCCTTGCTTTCAACTCTAATGACATATTTCAAAGAATATTTTAAACTGAGTGCTTGTCTTAACTTATTAATCAATTAAACATGCCTAAGGTTACTTAATGTTGGGAATTAGCCTATTATGATGTGTTGAATGGCTAATGAAACAGGGAACGTGAAGCATGCATGCATCTACACAATATTTCATTTATCATGAGTGGTAATAGCAAAATGTAAGTGAAATACTGAATCCCACAGGCCCTCAGAGCACATGTGTGTCTGCTGCAAGGACATATCCTGATTAAAGACAACTCAGATCCTTACGGTGGTGATGGAGGCGAGGGCAATACTATTTCTATATCTTTAGATAATGTGTTTCGGACAGTGTTGCCAACTCTTTTCCAATGAAAGTGTCGTCTTGCCAAGCAAGGAATTCAGAGGAAATGAGGGGTTGGACCCAAACGCAGACAGAGGAAGCAGAACAATGACTTGAATGGTTTCTTTAAGAGCTTACTGGCAGATACAGGAAGGCAGACCGGTAGACAGGCAGACAGGTACACAGGTTGGCAGGCAGACAGGTAGACAAGCAGCAAACAGGTAACATGCAGGAAGGCAGATAGCAAACAGGTAAAAAGTAGGCAGATAATCCAAAAGTCCAAGGTACACAGTAAAGGCCCAAGGAACCACTGGCAAAAAGCTAGAACACTTGACACACAACTGACAAAGACGAACTGACACTGAACAAAGGAAAAACCCCAGACTAAATACACTTAGGTAGGGGAGACAACGAGACACAGGTGCAACCACTCAAGGCGGGGCCAACAATCCAAACTGGAGGGAAAGCAAACAAAGACAGGAAGTAAAATCACAAGACACACGAGGAGAGGAGAACACTACAAAATAAAACAGGAAACAGGACAAAACCCAAACTATGACAGAAAATAGCTAGCACTAGCTCCAAAAGTCGCTAAAAGTCACCAGGTGATGTCATATACTTATTTGCATGTTGATGATATCATCACGCATTCATATGCATAAACTTAGTGCAGTGAGGGAGAGATCACCTTATTAAGACAAATAAAACATAGATAAAAATCTTTGGCCAAATAATCACAAACTCACTATGGGGACATTGTGTATTTGAAGTAAATAAGTAAAAGAAAAAAGTCTACAAAGGTAGGGAGGAGGGAGAAGATCACACAAACAATTTAAATATTTACAAGATCAAACAAACTATTTATATATTTACAACCAGTAGTAACATCTTAAGAGAGAAGCACAAACGAACTATTTACATATGTACAAGCTATAACATCCAAATCCAGAGATCTGGAGAGAAAGAGTGAAGCTGCCGCACACGCCACACACTGCCTGCGCACAGCTCAAGACGAGAGGAAGAGGAGAGGAAGAGAGACACTGTTGGCACAAGAGTCACAGCATGCATGGTGAATTACAATATAATATTTTTAAATATATTTTTCACCTTTTCCCTGATGGTCTGAATAAGTTCACTTTTTAGAAATAAAGTCACTAAGAGGGTCTGAAAAGTCACTAAAACTAGTGACAAAGTCGCCAAGTTGGCAACACTGGTTTCGGTGGTGTTTGGGGCCAAGTACAATAACTTCACTTTTGTCAGAGTTTATCATCAGAAAATTGCAGGTCATCCAGGTTTTTATGTCCTTAAGGCATGTTTGTAGTTTAGCTAACTGATTGGTTTCATCTGGCTTCATCGATAAATATAATTGGGTATCATCCGCATAACAATGAAAGTGTATGGAGTGTTTCCTAATAATATTGCCTAAAGGAATCGTATATTTCTTCAACTAACTTTGACGATCAATTCATCTAAGCAATCAACCTGTCTCTTAGACCCCATTCCAACTAGGCTGCTTAAAGACGTTTTACCCTTAGTTAGCACTTCATTACTGGATATGATCAATCTGTCTTTATTAACATTGTACCACAATCCTTTAAAGTAGCTGTAATTAAACCGATTCTTAAAAAGCCCACTCTTGATCTAGAGTTTTTAGCCAACTATAGACCTATATCTAACCTTCCCTTTCTCTCTAAGATCCTTGAGAAAGCAGTCGCAAATCAGTTGTGTGACTTTCTAAAGAACAACAGTTTATTTGAGGATTTTCAGTCAGGATTTAGAGTGCATCATAGCACAGACAGCACTGGTGAAAATTACAAATGACCTTTAATTGCATCAGACAATGGACTTGTCTCTGTACTTGTCTTGTTAGATCTTAGTGCTGTGTTCAACACCATTGACCATCAAATCCTATTACAGAGACTGGAACATGTAATTGGCATTACAGGAACCACACTAAGCTGGTTTAAATCCTACCTATCAGATCGATCTCAGTTTGTGTGTTGGCGGTGAGTCCTCTTTGCACGGCAAAGTTAGTGACGGAGTTCCACAAGGTTCTGTGCTTGGACCGGTTCTTTTCACCTTATATATGCTTCCTCTAGGCAATATTATTAGGAAACAATCCATAAACTTTCATTGTTATGCTGATGATACCCAATTATATCTATCGATCAAGCCAGCTGAAACTAACCAGTTAGCTAAACTTCAAGCATGCCTTAAGGACATAAAGACCTGGATGACCTGCAATTTGCTGATATTAAACTCAGACAAAACTGAAGTTATTGTACTTGGCCCCAAACACCTTCGAGACACATTATCTAAAGATACAGTTACTCTAGATGGCATTGCCCTTGCCCCCAGCAACACCGTAAGGAACCTCAGTGTTATCTTTGATCAGGATTTATCAATTTAACTCCCACATGAAACAAACTTCAAGGACTGCCTTCTTTCACCTACGCAACATTGCAAAAATCAGGCGCATCCTGTCTCAAAATGATACCGAAAAATGAGTGCATGCATTTGTTACTTCTAGGTTGGACTATTGCAGTTCCTTATTATCAGGCTGCCCAAATAAGTCCCTTAAGTGTCTCCAGTTGATCCAGAATGCTGTACTACTGAATACTGTGATACTGACAAGAACTAGGAAATATTTCTCCAATACTAGCTTCTCTGCATTGGCTCCCTGTAAAATCCAGAATAGAATTTAAAATCCTTCTCCTCACCTACAAAGCTCTTAAAGGTCAGGCACCATCATATCTTAAAGATCTCATAATACCACATTACCCGACTAGAACACTGCGCTCCCAGAATGCAGGTTACTTGTGGTTCCTAGAGTCTCCAAAAATAGAATGGGAGCCAGAGCCTTCAGTTATCAAGCTCCTCTCCTGTGGAATCAGATCCCAGTTTGGGTTCAGGAGGCAGACACCATCTCCACATTTCAGAGTAGGCTTAAGACTTTCCTCTTTGATAAAGCTTATAGTTAGGGCTGGCTTGGGTGAGCCCTGAACTATACCTTAATTATGCTGCTATAGGCCTAGACTGCCGGAAGACTTCCCATGATGCACCTCTTTCCTCTCTCCTTCTCTCCCTCTCCATCTGTATGCATTTTTATCCCATTACTGCATGTTACTAACTTGACATCTTCTCTCTTCCGTAGATCTGTGCTTTCTCTATTGTCTGATTGCTTGACTGCCCATTTTTGTTTGTATGTTTTGTTTTAAAATTCTTTTTTGTGATGTTGCTATGTTCTCAGATCTTGGCTATTAATTCATTGAGTAAAGTGTTATTATTACTGATACAAAGGTAAGACCAAGGTCGTAATACACTGGAATGGAATCCCTCAAGAAAAGTGGATGAGCATTACTCTATTACTTCTCTAAACAGAAACCATAAATCTCTTCTTTTTTGTTTACTTTGACCTTTCCCTGAACTATCTGTTGTCCTACTTTACAGGTCCATGGGGTCGTTGTATGGGCAGTGAGTGCGGGCCTGGTGGCAGCCAGAGCAGGGCAGTATGGTGTGCCCACTCTGAAGGCTGGACCACCCTGCACACCAACTGTGACCAGACAGAACGGCCAGACAACCAGCAGAGCTGCTTCAGAGTGTGCGATTGGCACAAAGATCTGTACGACTGGCAGCTGGGTGCCTGGAACCAGTGTGTCCCAGTGTCGATGCGCAGTGCTGGGGTGCAGCGACCCGCTGTGTGTACCCGGGGAGAGGAGGGCATCCAGACCCGTGACGTGGGCTGCGTCCAGAAAGCGAATGGAGAGCCCACAGAGGATGCAATCTGCGAATACTTTGAGCCTAAACCACGCCTAGAGCAGGCCTGTCTTATCCCCTGTCCACGGGACTGTGTGGTGTCTGAGTTCAGCCCGTGGACTCCATGTACTAAAACCTGTGGAATGGGCTTGCAGAACCGGATCCGTTTCGTTCTGGCTCCGCCACTGTTTGGAGGGGCAGCCTGCCCAAACCTGACTGAGTTTCAGACATGCCAGCCATGGCCCTGTGAGGGAGAGCAGAGTCTCTACAGCCTCAGGGTGGGACCCTGGGGGCCCTGCTCTGTCCTGATGTTAAGGCAGGCTAGACAAGCTGACAAACCATCCAAGGAAAGTGATAAACTTTCCAAAGAGGGTGACAGACAGTCTAGAGAGGGTGAAGAACATTCCAAAGGGGGTGACAAACAATCCGCAGAGGATCTCAAGCTGTCTAGTGAGGGTGACAAACAGTCAAAACGCGGGGACAAACAGACCAGAGAGGGTGATAAACAGCACAAAGAAGGAGGCAAAGGGTCCAAAAAGGGTGATAAATTGTCCAGAGATGGTGACAAACCATCCAGACCCAACAGAAAATTGGGCAGGGCAAACAGGAAACCAGACAGGCCATCTCGGCAGGCAGACAGGCCCAAACGACAGAAAAAGACTAAAAACAAAGAGAAAATGAGAGAGAAAGTCCGGGAGAGGTTAAGAGAGAGGGGTAAGGTGAAGGATCCAGAGACCAGAGAACTCATCAAGAAGAAGAGGAACAGGAACCGTCAGAATCGCCCAGGAGGAAAGTTCTGGGACCTTCAGATCGGCTACCAGACTAGAGAAGTGACCTGTGTGCATAAGAGTGGGAATGTTGAAGATCTCAGGTAAGAATGACTCAAATAAGTTTCCTCAAGTGTCACCTCACAGCTTCGATGTATGTCCACGGTTTCATCTACAATGATGTGTTTCTGTCTAATGCCTTTGTGTGACTGTGTGGTTTTGAGGGTATACACTACTTTTGTGAGAACATTTTGTCTTGTCTTAACTTTCTTAAAAGGCTAGTCTGGATAATAATTTGGTTTCAGCATAAAGTCTAGAATAATGGTTACGCATATATCAAGGTTAAACTATTTTAGCACTTTCAGGTTTATTTTAGAATTAGGATTCGGATTGGGTAACGGATTGGACGGATTGGGTAACGGATGGATTTAATGTCGTCAGTGAGTGGCCTGTGATTTCAAAGGGTTAGGGCAGGGCTATTCAATTACAATTTCAGTTGAGTCAGATTTTAAAACCAGGAAATGTAGATGGTCCAGACATTTTCAGCAGCCTATTTAAAACCTTTTCTTTTTAGTTTTTGGTAATGACAAATTTTAAACAAATGCAATTGAATGTAATAAAAAATAGCAGGAGTTTGGAGATGGCGGTTACATAAACAAAAACTTGCCAGTCCAGGCAGGGTTAAACTGACGGTTTTCATTGTCAAATTTATGTTTCAGGGTTGGCAGACATATTTTCAGTAGAGCACTTCCCTACTTGTGACTGTCAATAGCCAGATGTTTTGAAAAGCTACAAAGCATGGTCGGAACTCACATGAGAAAATGTTGATTTGTGAAAGATATAATTGGCAGTGTCGCTACATCTGTAAACATCCTGCCTGATCGGTACTGCGCATGTGGAACTCTCAACAGAGATGAGAAGGAAGTGTGATGGCTAACACATTAGCTACTTTCATAAACTATATATGTAGTTTACTTATTTTGTCATATATCAGATTTATGTATGCTGTGCCGGAGGTTGCTTCTGGGCCAGATGTGGCCCGCAGACAGCCAATTGAATAGGCCTAGGTTAGGGTTTGGTGTTGGGATAGGGTTAAGCGAGGGTCAGACTACATCCCGAGGATGTAGCATTAGTGCTGATATTTTTTTATCACATATGTCATTGCAAACATTGGTCAGAAGGCTGACAGTGTACAATTTACAACATTAAATTCCAGTGTTTTTAATATGATGTCACTGAGATAGTTGGTCTGCAAAGTATTGGTCCCCATGAAGTTTTTGTGTGCATTGAGCTTCCTATGATAACATTTGCAAATGCAATGCTGGGCCTCACCACCACGTGTGGAGAACAAAGACAGATGGCCTGTATGCATAGCAAAAAGCATGGACTAGGAGAAATAGTGCCAAACCCCCTCAGGTCTGTTAAATCACAACTGTGTGCAAATTCTAGTTGAATCCAAACCCTGGATTCCGCAGTAAATTCCAGCTCTCCAGTCATGACATCATCATCCTTATAAAGAGTTCGCCATCTTTCCACTGCAACTCTGTTGCTACAGGGGACAAATCACGTGAGAACTTTAAACTCCCTAGGTGAAGTCTTAACCCACTGAACGAGCAACAGACGTGTGTTGTTGTACACATTTTGGATACTGAAAGAGATTGTTGTATTCCAAATAACTATCCTTTACCTGTAGAAGGAAGATTCAGATTTACCGTTTTCTTCACGGAAGAACAGTTACAAGAGGTAAATAATGAAACATGCATATACAAGCATAAATACATATATATACACATAGTAGGCTACATACGTCGCTACGTACATACTATATGCATAGACATACATACGCATAAAAGACAAAATATATTCTATTCATTATTGGCTACATACCCCTCTGGAAAATGTTTTTGTACTTAAGTTTCACCATTTGCCACATTCTTTTCTGACTATTGAGATGGCTCCTGATCCTGAGATGTAACAGAGTATAGGTCAGAGAGGCTTCACAAACCTCACAGAATTAAGCTCATTAACAGTAAAGGCATTGTAGTTGTCAGTTCTCCTAAGTTAGCCTACACCATTAATTTTAAACATATGATACTAATTAGCCTGCTGATAATGTAGACAGTCTTACTGTAGGCTAGAGATCTGAATGTTCATTTATTAACAAATAAAACAATAAGTAGCCTTGTAAAACTTACACATTCAGTCTGTCGGCAATTTTTTGCCAAGCCATCTCTTGTTAATTGCTGCAGTATTGTCCTTTTTGGTGATGACTCCTTTCCTTGTATAGTTCCATCAGCAGGATTTTTCCGCCACTGAGAGGAACACCGCTCTCGTCTTCCCTTCTTTTTGCGACATATATCCTCTTTTCGACAATCGACTGTCCTGGGCTGCTTATGTACTCTGTGTGTGCGCTCAGTGCAAGATTAGTCAAGCCTGGCTTGAGTTAACGTTGACTAGACACGGCTGAATTGTGTTCGTTGAATGGCTTGAGCCTTAAGTCAAAGTTGATGTTAATTCAAACTGGGCTTTTCCATCAACGCAGCTAATCTGCACTTAATTGAAAGACCCCCATAAGTTCAGGAGAGTAGAGGATAAACAGTGTAGACTAAAAGGGAAGAGAAGTAGTGTGTGATTATGTTAAATGGTCTATCACTCTCTACAAAACACAGCTGTTGAAAATACGAATATTTTCACATTATGAATATAGGCATTGAAATTCACAGTTTAGACTCATAAAACTTTGACTCTTGGACTCTTAAACTATCCACTCTACAAATAAGCACATCCTAAGGCAGACTAGACGCTCCAAACTTCTTCTTCTACTACCTGGCAAATCAAATACAGTACCTTGCTATATATAATATAATATAATATAATAGCTCACTCTCAGATTTACCTTTCCTCAACACAACCATCAAACAACATCCCTGCTTTAAAAATAATGCAATCTCCACAACTCTGACAGCCTGGTCACCAGAGTCATTAAGATTTTTAATTCTAGTCAAACATTGTGTAAATGCACTCCACAGCACCCCTCTTTACTATTACACATGGGCACAAAAAGGTAGCACACACCTTCACCATCTTTTCCACTACAATCAGTTCATAGAGTTCGAAGACATGATACAGAAGCAAAGTTGGGACGTTGGGAATACCTACAACTTAAATCCATTATCAAAACAAAAATGTACATAACTTATAACCCACTTGAACCTTCCAAAATAATTCATGAATAAACTAACCTCAAAACTCTACAGATGTTTATTAACCTCAGATAATTCTGTAAGAGTCCCAGCAGCTAGCTGGAACACTGACCTAACCATCTCTCCCTTAACTGACTTTTGGATATAAATAAAACATTTTTTTTTTGCTATGACGCCCAATACAAACTTACAGCTAATCCAATACAAAATCATTCACAGAATATATATTACTCAATATAAAACGTACAAAATGGGACTGGCAAACACCGACACTTGCTTGCACCGACACAATGCACAATAGGCACAGCAGATAATTATTTTCACCACTCTGGGCCTGCCAACCGGTTCACTGTTTTTGGGTCTCTGTAACACAAATACTCTCCACCATCTTGGAGCGCAGAATCCCTCCACAGCTCTGCCTGCTAGGAGACACTTACCAAACAAAAAGAAGAACAGCTTGCACATTTCTCTAACTGTCGCCAAGAAAACAATTCATTTAAACTGGGAATCAAAAAATTCCAAAAATATTAAACAATGGACCAACCTCCTTTCAGAATACATATCTATGGAAAAAAATCACTGCTTACAATAACAACAACATCACAGTCTTTAAGGAACGATGGTCCCCATTCTTGTCCTGGTTGGGGCTGGGCTAAGCCCCAACATTCCCACACATACAACATATCGTATTGCAACATACACATCAACTTGGATACACACACCCACGGCACATTGTACTCATGCTCACACACACACACACCTACACACACACACACACCCACCTGACCCACCCTGCCTGTCTCCTCTCCGGTCTGGCTTCACTCCACATTGCTGTATAAATGTAATGTTACTTATTATAATGGTTGTTATTATATTATATTATTATATTGTATTGTATATAATGATTATTATAATATTATTATTATATATTTTTTATTATTATTATAATGATGTTGTTGTTACATCATATATTTATCACTATAACATTAACACTATTTTTTATTTATTTTTACTATTCCTTTTTCTTTCTCTCCGCGACACATGCCATATTCCTTGTTCCACACACCAACCTGTCCAGGCTCACTAAACACGGATACATATCACTGCCTTATCCAAACATCCAAACACACACACACACACACACACATTACCAACACATAACCAACTTAATCTAATCTAATCTCTGCTCCCAGTCTTATCATATCATCACATGCATCATTGTAACTGCTTTATGTTATTGTCTGTCCATTATCTTACTTGTCCATTAACTTATTTATCTTCTGTCTTTCTTCATTTCCTTTCGGCTGTTCCCTTTCAGGGGTCGCCACAGCGAATCATGTGCCTCCATCTAACCCTGTCCTCTGCGTCCTCTTCACTCACACCAATTAGCTTCATGTCCTCTCTCACTACATCCATAAATCTCCTCTTTGGTCTTCCTCTAGACCTCCTGCCTGGCAGCTCTTCTGTGTCACTCTTTTTTGTCACGCTCTATTTCACCAATAAAAAAAGAAAATAAAAAAAATAATAATTTTGACTCTTCACGCTTTCACTTTTTTGTGCTGTTATTTTGCACAAAAAATATATACTATGTTATAGCCTATGCCGGAGTTGTAAGATTATATACATTTAATTTAATTTTTGATATTTTTTATGGCCGGCATTTTTTTTAACACCAGCCATTCAATATTTTTGCATTCTGTTAATACATCTTTCTATAGTAGTTTATATTGTTACTGGCAGAGTCCACCTCTTTAGGATGATAGCCAAATTGTGTACCTACAGACACAATTCACAGACAAATGCCACTGCCAATCTAATTCTATCACGAGTCCAGTATTACTGTCAGACATGCTGATAGAGTTGTCCCAACACCGAATGGCAGCTGTTCCGGGCATATTTTAATGGACTGGTGTTGTCTAAAATAAAGCCGATCTGATCCTTTCTTCGCTGTACTCTACTGCATTTGTCCACCTCGGCCTGCTGGTGTTGCCGCGCTGCTCTCCTTAATGACAGTGCGGCTGTACAGTGCCAGCATCCTGCTGCATGTCCAAGGAGAAATTAGTGTGCAAATGTGAAAAATGATTTGTGACTCTGAATTCTGATGCTGAGGTTGGTAAAATATATGGATTCGCTAAGCTCCAACGCGACTTATCATTAGCAAAGAGCAGTGTACAAAACATTCAGGTACCAGCTTCTGATTTTCACTGGTTAAAATGACAAACGTCACAGCAGATCATATCAGCTGTCGCTAATTAATGTTCATTTCGAGGTTAACTTGATAACAGGCCCACGTTAAACTTGTCTGTTGTCTGGTTAAAGTGCTCTCTGCAAATCAGTGAGTGTGCTCGGCCCGAGATTGTTTATGTAGTAGAAGAAGAGAAGCATCACTCTGTAACACGGCAGCACAACCGCAAGTGTTTCTGCAGTTCCAGTAGGTCTCTCTAGCTGATCGCATCACATCAGCGTCTATAGTCGCATTCTCCTGTTAAACTTTCATTCATAGCACGTAAATAATTAAATTATAAACGTAATAGTTTTGAACAAGGACCTTCAGTATTTGGATCAAGTAGCTCGTGAAAAATAAGGTGAGTTAGATTGGGTAGACTACAGCTGTGTCAGATACATATTTAATAAACATTTAGGTAAATAGAAGCATCGTATCAGACTCGTATCAGCAGATACTCAGTGTTAAAGGACTCAGATTGAGATTGGGGCCAAAGATGTGATCGGGGACATCCCTAATTGTTGACAGTTTCTTTTGTCTTCTTCAGTAAAACAATGTGACACAATAAATGATTCATCATACAGTTTGTTGTAGTTGTTCAGTAAACAGATGCACCAGTTGCTCAAGTTCTTCTGTTGCATATCTGACAGAGTGGCAGCTCAAGATGCGTTTGCTGCCCCCAGTAGTCGACACATATGTCATTTCCTAATCCTGTTGCCAGAAAGGAACAGTGATTTTGGAAAGTTCTGCAAAGCCCCACATTACATTCAATGTTGACTTTTTTTCTAATTCTGTCTTTCTGCAATATCTGTGCATGGCAACTATGGCTAAGGTTAGGTAAAGATTGTGGTGTAGCGAATAAATGATGGTTAAGATGTGGTTAAGGTTAGGCAACTAAAATACTTCATTAGAGTTAGTGAAATATCAGTGCATGGTTAAAAAATGTGAGCGTACGTTTTTAAACTCTTAAAGTACGGTATTAAAGTTTCATCATGTCTTATGGTATCCTGTTTTCTCGTCTCCAGTCTGTGCTCTCAGGAGACGTTGCCGGTGACCTTCCAGGCCTGCGTCATGACCAAAGACTGCGATGTGACTGAATGGTCTGAATGGTCAGCATGCTCCAAGGAGTGCAACGACCCCAACGGGCCCATGGGGGAGCGCACTCGCACCAGAAAAATTAGCCAGTTCCCAATCGGTGGAGGAGCAGATTGTCCAGAGCTGGAGGAGAAGGAGCCCTGCAGCCCCCAGAGAGACAGAGTGCCACCCTGCATTGTGTAAGTACTGGACAAAGACAGAAAGAGTTATCTGCTAGTTTGCTTAAAGCTGACTTGAGTAGGCGTACAGTTTTCATGTGGACTTCTTCTGGACTGAAACAATGTTACTAAACATGATCTCAGGGATGAACACCTGCTGCTGGTGCTGGCTATGCCAAATCACTTTGCACTTTTATAAGGTTATCATGGTGTTAACCATGTCATCTTTTCATAATAATTTTTCTCTTTTATCATTTGAATGGAAAAATAAACAAATAAGACATTTGTGATGATAGAACGCCAAGAGGCAAATGGGCTTCAGTGGGGTTGACCCAATGATCAATCTTCCCACTCAGGAAATATTGACATTAAAATAATCAAGGGCTCCAGTGCCCCACGCTAACATTATAGCCTACACACTGCTGAGTGATAGCAGGCCCAGGGGAATTTTAGTTTTTTCTCAGAGTTTGACCGATTGAAAATTTGAGACAAATATTCTAGGCCACATTACTTGATTATGCAGCCCTAATGCTTTAAACTTAACAGCGACATTTCTTTATAGAAACAATTTCATGGTAGCAGGATAGACTTTGACCTTGTTGGGTCTGACAGACCAACGCCCCTTGCTGGAGCACAAGGCCTTATGCACTTACACACTGTGAATTCTGAATTGAACAGATCTTTTACATATGAAATAATTATTTTTTTTCACATCCTCCATAGTCTAAACTAGGGAGATTGACAAGTTAATTCTCAATGCCACCATCCTGCTGCACTTCAAGTACCAGATAAACTGTCTGCGTTGCATAGTGTTGGGTCATTTAATGCATGACCCTACATCAACAACCCTAGTCTAGCTGGGATATGCCCTAAAATTGTAGCTTTTTATGAATCTTTTATGTGAATTAGGTGTCTTTCCAGCAGCTGGCCTGGGTTGAGGCAAATAAATTGTCTACCTGAGCACAAGGTTACAATGTCGGGACAAAAACATGGAAAAAAAGAGGGTGGCTGTCTAGACCTTACAGCTTTTGGACAGGTTCTTTAGTTTCAGCTCATATGACCACATTTCTTGCTTTCTGAAGCATAGTGATGACAGAGGGGTGCCAATAACGGGTTTTTTGATTGATAGTGGAGAGTCTCCCCTTCGGGTGCAGCAGTGTGTTTGACAGCGGGGAAAGTTATGCTGGGGATTATTTACAGACAGTCCTTTGCTGCTTCATTTCAGTATGTTTAAACCCAGTTTAGAATTGTTGTGCAATGTAATCGGACAAAACAGCTGATCTGTCATGTAATATTCGGTACATTATTATTTATTTGTCAGACGCGTTTCCATCGCCTATTTGTCACAAACTCTTTATGGACAAAAGGAAAAAACACCGAGTGTAAAACCTTTTTAGTGATACTGTGGAAGTTTGGTCGAATTTTGTTGCTTCCATCCAGCTTTTCTACTTAGATAATTTGCATAAAAATGCTGGGACGGAAACACGGCTTTGTGTTTCCCTGTTGCATATTAACTTTTGAAAATAAAATCAAGCGTCCTTCTACATTAATTAACTGTCTTGAACCACTTTTTCATTACATTAGGTAGGCCTACACCGGAACACGACAGAATTTAGTTTTCACTGGAATTCCTGAACAAACCACAGACGAGCCCCTGAAAAATCAGTCAAGGAATTCATGACCAAACGGCTCAAACTACCCGCAGAAACCGCCAACAACATCACACTCCACCGCGTACACCATCTGGGATCAAAGAACACTAATAACCGACCACGGCCAATCATTGCAAAATTCGAGCACTACAAACAAAACAAACTAGTTCAATAACAAGGCAGTCAGCTAAAAAAACAGACTATGGACTCAGCAGCCAAGAGAAATTCTACAAAGATGCAAACAACTGTTTCCAATCCAAAACTGATGATGAAGGAAGGAAAAAAAAGCAATAATCTCAGTGGACAAATTATACATAGATGGACAGTTATACCGAGATAAGGACATAAGCCCCTGCCTCTTCTAGACCCAGACACGCACACGCACACACACACACACACACACACACACACACACACGCATACACTGACATATCTATGAAGGGTAGAACATATCAATATTCACATGTAGAGGCACGTGTAGCATTGTCATGTCTAGTGTGGCGTATCAGTGCAGGGCTGAGTGAAGCTGATGCCGGCAGGTGCGAAGCACTGCGTCACCACACCTAACACTTCCACCTGAACCCTTGATGCAGTCTTCTAGGAAGGTTTTATTAATCCAGAGAGAGAGAGAGAGAGAGAGAGAGAGAGAGAGAGAAAGAAATAGATTGACCATTCGTTCTGCACCCTGTGTGTCATTATTGCAAGTATATGTTGTTTTTTTAGGCTACATAAAAATGATGATAACAGTTTATTTAAATAAAGATTACTTTCTGATTATTCAGCAGTGAATAGGTTCAATGCGCTATTACCTAGCGCTCAAAAGATACAGAGGTTCATAATCCTTTCATGCTATTTCTGCTGGCACTGGGCAATGCAGAACCTTTTAACATTAACGTTAGCCTGCAATTAGCGGCCGTTAGCGGCAGTATTGTGTTACGAAGGACAGGTGAAGTGGTTGCAGTTCGAACTAAGAAATTTCAATTAAGATGAATTGAACTTTTATTAATTATTTCATTACCTGAAATCATTTACCATGATAAGCATATTCAGAGAGGTTTGTGATCTGATCGCTCCATTGATAAATTGATTACTGTTGATTTGCCATCGCCAACTTCACAGGCTCAATGGTGACAGCAGTATGTGGTTGTCAAGGTTGGGTTCAGGAACCCAGGTGTCCTAATGGGTCCCTATTAAGTGATGATGTTTTTTCATTGCTGTAATTCATTCACTCCAAGCTAACCCAATGAAATAATATAATATAAATAATAGCATACAATAACTTAAGCAAACCCGGTTCTATGAGGGTGCAAAAGCATGCATTGCACCCTCAGTTTAATATTTTGCAAAATATTTTGATTTTGAATGAGGTTTTCTTACAACTGGACCAGACTCTCAAAGTTCTGGTTTTACTTAATCTCTCAATAACACATATATTTAATGCAAGAAGTCATCTGCTCATTTTATTGGTCTGTTTTATGGGCAGAGTAGAATCAGCCATAATGTGAGACAGTAAATCAGACAAACAGTTTGACAGACAGCAGGAAGAGAGGCAGCAGCTCTGTATGGTACTTAAGAACTGCTCTGATTGAGTGTCCCCATCTGGGCAACTTAAAGCCCCAAGATGCAATGCTTTCCCAGGGGTCTCATTGTCCCGCAGCAGTGCAGAGGCAACTGAGAGAGAGAGACAGAGAGACTTTTCTCATGAATATGGAGCCTTTCACTGGCGACCTCAAATGAATTCCATTATCAGCATGGAGGCAGGGTTTACATTTTCTGACCTCAAGGTGAAAACCACAATGCATTATTGCTGAAGCAGACTGCTGCCAATTCACCAACCAGACACAAACCCATCTATGAATAGCTGCTGTAATTAACAACCTCCTTTCAGCTTAAAAAATCGAGTCAGTCTGGGTATATTGCAAATCCTGAGGCATATTGTAAACAAAGATCTAAGGTCAATAACATAAAAAGTCTTTCTAAAAATGCTGAGAGATGCCCGCCACCCCAGCTCAATCAGGCACAACCGATGCTGTTCAGTGCCTGCAAAGAGCCATGCACACTGTGAGGTATGATAAAAACAAACAATGATAAAAATAGTTGTTGTCATTTGCTTTTCCATGATCCAATCTGTTTTGGGGGTTGTAGTAAATTTCATTATATAATTATTGCAGTAATAATAGTCAAACATGAATTTCTTTTACATGAATGATCTTGACTATAATTAGTCTATAAAGAAAACACAAAAAGATGTGCAATTTTGCAAAACAAATATACCCATTTGAAGAGGGAGGCACAATGCAATGACCACATAGAATATTTTTTTTTAAATAGTATAATAGTAATTATAGTGTTAATATTAATAAATTAGTAATAATAGGAATGACAGCTATAGGAAAAATAATGTCAGCATCAGTAACAGAGCTGTAGTAGCAGTTGTCAACACTGGATTGTTGACATCATGGCCAGCTGATCAATCAAAAAATGTACATCAACTCTTACAATGCAATTATAGGAATCACAAATAAGATACATAGAAAATATTTGAATATGTTCTGAAATTTCTTTAAAAAGGTGGGTACAACATGACGTGAGAACACCATTGTCCGTAGACCCCACTGATGAGAAACAATTATAATGGGAGGAACAATCTCCCTCCAAATAATGTAAGAAATTGAAGTTTTAGGAGCTTTAATTAATTGTGGGGATTAATTTAATTATTAATTAATCGAATTATTTCTTTTAAGAAAGGACAATATGGTGCTGATATATTGTATCAAACGCTTCTTGTGTCCACCTCCACCTTGTGTCCTTAGTTACAGCTGGAAGACTACAGAATGGACAGAGTGCAGGGTGGATGTGCTGCTGAGCCAACAGGACCGTCGGCGTGGAAACCAAACAGGATTGTGTGGAGGCGGGATTCAGACCCGAGAGGTCTACTGTGTCCAGACCAGCGCTGATTCACCACCCAACCTCGGCTCGCTCAGGAGCAAAGAAGGTCAGTATCCCAGCATGCTTTTCTTCTATCATCTCTACTGTTCTCTTGTATTGCTATATTTGATCTACTGTTTGTGTGCCTTATTCACCATTTATTAAAATATTTGATCACTTTATCACAATTGTTGTTTACATAAATACAGTTCTGGGCAGGCTATGGAGAATTATTGTTTGTAATTGTAAGCATATTATATAGTAGTGCCTGTGTAATTTTGTCATTATATTTTACATAAACTGTTAACAAACACAGGCATACAATTAGTTTTTTTCATGGGAATATTATAGGAACATTGTTTGGTTACAGGTCCAGTATCAGCTATAATAATTAATGTTGTTGCTGATTTGAATGTGAGTGGCATCATAAAGGAAACTGTGGCAGAGATTGCGTACTGATTACAGATGATTACAACATCAGAATCTTGGGTACCACTTTGTAATAAGGTACCCTTTATAACCATGAGAATTAATGACTTACTAACCTTTATAATTCCAAAGTTTTTTTGTTGTTGTTTTTTACAATTTGGTAACCCAAAAGTTATTATATATGTTTTATGTATCATTAATAAATCTATAACTACAGATACAGATAATCTATCTGTATATATATATACACACACCTGAGACTCTTTCTTGGATGTCTGCCGCTGTGATGGTGACTGGATTCTGTTCAGGGAGGTTGCTGTGGCCACTGTGCATCGCTGTTGTGTGATGCCTCCCTCTCCCATATACTTTTTCAGTACTGCTCCATTTCCAGCCTTGGTGGGTCTGCTCTGCTGTTATTACCCTGCCATTGAGCGTACACTTTCGCAGGTTGAGTTGCGAACAGCCGGTTTATTTTTCGGCCTTAATTATCTCTTGTGTATCTCTTTAGGCGGCTGGCCAAGGCTTGGAGCCTTTGTTTGGCAGTTTCGAGTGCTTCAGGTATGGGCATCTGGTTGTACTTCTTGGGTACTTGCTTTCTCATTGCACCTCTCTCAGCTGGCTCACTTCTCTCCGGGCCTCCTTGATTTTTGCCTCCAACCTTCGTTTCCATGGTGGGTACTGTCTCTCATGGCTCCCATGGTTGCATTCACATCTTCTAGGAGACTTTCTGATGGTACTTCATTTAGCCGTTGTAGTTGGCGTCGGGGTTGCCTTGTATTCATCCTCGCCATGATCTTATCTTTCAGGTCTTTCAGGTCACGCTGCCTCGTTCAGCGTGATTTCTCTTGGGGCTTCGTACCCAATCTCTGGTTGGGGAGCTGCTGGTTGACCTCTGACCTGTTGTCCTGGCTCCCCCTTGCCGTAGCATTTGTGTTGTATCTCATCAATCTCAAGTTGTGATAGCAGTTGCCGCTTGTGGATGTTGGAACACTGAGCTACTAGTTGCTTCGCTGTAAGCCTTGATTGTGGGTTTCGAAGTAACCATTCATCCCACATCCTGTGCATGTAACCCCTCTGACTAGGGTTACTGGAGTAGTAGCATTCCAACAGAGCCTTATTATCGCATCTCGCCCATCTTCGTCTTGTTCCAGTAGCCCATTTGTCGTCTCGATGCCCTGGTTCCCCAACACCTGACGCAGACCTTGTTTGGCCGGGCGACGTCTGAGCCGGCATGTCATATATTCCATTGTCACTCATCATCATGAGGTAGGCAGCAGCGTGAAGGGTCTTGCCTAAGGACCCACACTGGATGATGGGTCATTGCTCAATGCGTCCCGAAGGGGATTCGAACCCTGTGTGAAAGTCGTGTGACTTTCCAATTGAGCTATCCAGCCGCAAGGCATCAACAGATGACGTGCTCAGGGAATGTCTCAGACAATGGGAGACAATGTCTCAGTGGTACATCCCGTGCACTGGAACATAACTGAAGTGGCTGATATCAAGAAATCCTACCAATGGCTAGAGCGGGCCGGACTGAAGGACAGCACAGAGGCACTCATCATGGCTGCACAAGAGCAGGCCCTGAGCACCAGAGCGATAGAGGCCCAGATCTACCACACCAGACAAGATCCAAGGTGTAGGCTGTGCAAAGAGGCCCCTGAGACAATCCACCACATAACTGCAGGGTGTAAGCTGGCGGGAAAAGCATACATGGAGCACCATAACCAAGTGGCTGGCATAGTGTACAGGAACATCTGCACTGAGTATGGACTGGAAACCCCGAGGTCAAAGTGGGAAACACCTCCAAAGGTGGTAGAGAATGACCGAGCCAAGATCCTGTGGGACTTCCAGATTCAGACTGACAGAATGGTAATGGCGAACCAACCTGACATTGTTGGGGTGGACAAACAGCAGAGGAAAGCCGTTGTGGTTGACGTGGCAATACCAAGTGATGGCAACATCAGGAAAAGGGAACATGAGAAACTAGAGAAATACCAAGGGCTCAGAGAAGAGCTGGAGAAGGCCTGGAAGGTGAAGGCGACAGTGGTGCCCGTGGTCATCGGAGCACTCGGGGCAGTGACCCCCAAACTGGAGGAGTGGCTACAGCAGATCCCTGGAAGAACACCAGACATCTCAGTCCAAAAGAGTGCAGTACCAGGAACAGCAAAGATACTGCGCAGAACCCTCAAGCTCCCAGGCCTCTGGTAGAGGACCCGAGCTCGAAGGATGAGACCACCCGCAGAGGGTGAAGGACAATTTTTTTTTTATATATATATAGGAGGGGATGGTATAGGTAATGTTAATATCAAACCAAGATTTGAATAATTATCACGTGGTCCTGAGAAAACCAAGTTTGTTATGTTGAGATCACAAGATAATCATTTCAGCTTTATGTAGTACTATATGCAGCATGAAATTTGGTACCACACGTAAATATTTTTACATTACATTACATTTCTTTAGCTGACACTTTTATCCAAAGTGACAATAAGTGCATTTCAACCATGTGGATACAATCCAAAAATTTCAAGACTCATGCAAGTACATCAACTTTTTAAACATCAAAAACCACATTACTTCTGATGCAATATTAGAATTACAACCCTGTCTCCAAAAATCACATTTCTCTGCAACTAATTTGTTTTCTTTTGACAGCTAAACCATAATTATTGCTTTAAGTGTTCTATTTAGACAACTGAAAGCACTTGTTTAAGGTTATAATACTAGTGTTTAACATTTGGTTTTGCACTATTCATTGTATTGTGTGATTCATTTGTGTACTGCTGCTGTGACATGTGAATTTCCCTTTGGGTATAAAGTATCTATCTATCCATCCATCCATCCATCCATCATAGGGAAAGATGCAGGTCTTATTTAAATATGAAAAAAGTCATCGTTGACTTGATCAAAAAGACAGGAGGTGCATCCTTTTTAAAAAATAAACCAGAACCGCAATCTTTCCCAACCTTAACGTAAGTGTCAGTAGCCTAAACCTAACCACACGGACACAGGACCCGTATCCAGTGTCAAAGTTCTCCCTTTTGTACGCCTTGTATCCCCCCTGACCACCTCCCTATGACTTCTGTAACACTTCCTGGAAAAAAACTTTGTCAGTAAACATAACTTGACAAAACCATTTAATATATGAATTTTTTTTTGTGTGTAAATAAAGACCAATACAAAGAACACCAGCATCCTCTTTTATCATTGCATTCAATTCAATTCAATTTTATTTATATAGAGCAAATTCATAACAGAAGATATCTCATTGCACTTTTCCTATAGAGCAGGTCTAGACTGTGCTCTTTATACTATTATTTACAGAGACCCAACAAATGCCACCAAGCAAGCACTTGGCGACAGTGGCAAGGAAAAATTTCCTTTTAATAGGCAGAAACCTCGGGCAGAACCAGACTCAGGGTGAGTGGCCATCTGCTGCTGCCATGTTAGGTTTAGAGGAAGAACCTCGAACCTAGAATTTTAAAATAGTAATAATGTGATGGTAGTGGTAATATTGATATTAATAAAGAAATAATAATAAGAGTGATAGTCATAGGAATAATAATGGCATAATAACACAATACAATACAATAGTAACAAAGCCAATAACAACAACTGTGGTAGCAGTTATCAAGCATGGGGACAGCAGGTGGCCCACAACCACAGATCCAGTCTCTGCAGCTCTGGAGGCAGAAATACCTGCTGAAAGCCACAGAAGGAGAGAGGAGAGAGATGAGAAAGCACAGAACTACGGGAGAGAAGATGTCGAGTTAGTAACATGCAGTAATGGGATAAAAATGCATACAGATGGAGAGGGAGAGAAGGAGAGAGGAAAGAGGTGCATCATGGGAAGTCTTCCGGCAGTCTTGGCCTATAACAGCATAACTAAGGGATGGTTCAGGACTCACCCAAGCCAGTCCTAACTATAAGTTTTATCAAAGAGGAAAGTCTTAAGCCTACTCTTAAATGTGGAGATGGTGTCTGCCTCCTGAACCCAAACTGGGATCTGATTCCACAGGAGAGGAGCTTGATAACTGAAGGCTCTGGCTCCCATTCTCTTGGAACCACAAGTAACCCTGCATCCTGAGAGTGCAGTGTTCTAGTAATAATCTGGTAATAAGGTATTATGAGCTCTTTAAGATACGATGGTGCCTGACCATTAAGAGCTTTGTAGGTGAGGAGAAGGATTTTAAATTCTAGTCTGGATTTTACAGGGAGCCAGTGCAGAGAAGCTAATATTGGAGAAATATGATCTCTTTTCCTAGTACACATGCCGCAGCATTCTGGTAAATTACTCGGACACTGCAAGTAATCCACAGCTAAATTCCACGATTGTAACTGCATAGTAATCATTTTATTAGACAGAATTCATATCGCCTATCAAGGGCTGTTATCAGCTATCAGCAATAGGGTTTGTGGTGTAAATTTACTTTTTAATAGCTCATGTTTTGACACAGGCTGGTTAATAACAGCTTCAAATCACATCTGTGAGAGCCGAGTGGCAAGTTGTTTATGAGCTTTTGAATCATCTGCTTAGGCTTGCGTTTCTCACACATACACACACACACACACACCAAAGTCATGACATCTGTTCCTGCTCTGCACAGAGTCTCTGATATGCTTCCCCTGCTTTACCAACCATGTGCGAACCAGGGAGGAGAATTAAAGAGGTTTTCCCCTCAAATCAAATCTGGGACTAAGCTATATGAATATGATAATATATGTGCAAAAGTCACACAGAGAGGACAGCAGATGAAATATGAGCTTTCACGTAAATTGGTGGCATTACTGAGGACACAGAGGCTGGAAGTGGTAGCACGCCCTTGCTTATCCAGCACTGCCACAATAAGTCTCAGTCCATCTGGCTGGGGAGGCTGAACTGGCGTCTGCTGCTAGAAATTATTCACATCAGATGCTTACAACTAGCCACACGCTTTCATCCTTCAGTGTCAAGATTTCACACTGCCAATTTTGTTTAATGTGGTGAGTCTCACACTTTCCACTCTTCCCCTTTACATATATTGTCAGGATGATATAGGCAATAGTGGATGTAACCACGAACCAAGCCGCCCTGCCTGCATGTTAACATGGTAATTGTTATGGAAAGTGTTGTTGGGTGGAAGCAGGGAGGCATTAATGGAGGTATTATGACAGGTGAAAACCAGCTAGATTTGGCTTCAAGGTGTCACTAACAAAGGATGGTGGCAGAAGGAGAAAAGTGAGAAGAAAGAAGAATGGATGTAATGAATGAGCAGACGTTCTGCAAGCTCAGCTGCAGTGCCACATCCTCCTTCTGTTTTTCCACCCTGCACCTGTCCGTGCTCTCAGACAGGTTTTGTGCTGTCATGTCTTGTATAATTTTAGTCACCCCCTAACTTGGACACACCATTATGCAAATCAATGCCTTTATCCATCCCCCATATTCATTTGCACAGTACCTTCTTTCAGCTGTTTCTTTTTTTTGTGATAAATATTGTAATGATACTTAAACATAATTGTTTATATATATATATATATATATATAAATCACAAATAAAGTAGATTAATATAATCACACATGACTATGCATTAATTAGCACAAAATTGATAAGGAAGCAGCATATCCCTGTCATATTCCTCTCTTTGCCCCCCATACAGTACACAGTACATATGACCAGTGATACCACTGAAAGTTAGGTAGACCAAATCCCCCTTCGCCTTTTTGTCTTTGGAGAGTTGACGGTTTCAGTCTGGGTTTGTTTAATTCCCCCATATAAACCTAGATATTAAGGATTTTTTTTCCCCCCATTTGTCTTTAGATGGTGGTAAAGGTGTCATTGACCTAAGAAAGTTGATTCTTGGGAGGACATTCATTTTAATAATGGAGATTTGAGAGTGAAATGATAATGGCAGAGTTTTCCATCTTTGTAAATCTGTTTCTACCTCTGTCATAAGTGCCTTGTAGTTATTTTTTGCAATGTTTACAGTTGAAGGGTGGATTGACACAGTATGTGATGTTCTGAACCACAGGAATATTTGATATGGAGGTCAAGTGTCTTGCTGATACATTGAGTGGCAGTAAAGCAGATTTATCCCAGTTAACTTTATATCCTGAGAGCTGGCTAAAACTACTGAATATATTTAGAGAGTGGGGAAGAGACTGAGGGACGTTCTGGATAAAAAGCAATATATCATCGGCATATAGAGAGATAAAGTGCTTGGTGTTATGCATGGTAATAGGTTCATGACCGACTGATTGTCGGACAGCCTGGGCTACAGCTTCAAGAGAAAGAACAAATAACAAAGGTGAAAGAGGGCAGGAGCTACGGCATACAGGGAATTGTTAAAAATAAATGTTCCCCATCAACACCATAGCAGTGGGGTTTGAATAAAGAACTTGAATCATTGCAATGAAATTATTACCAAAATCCATGCGGCATAGTACTGCCAATAGAAAATGCCACTCAAGGCAATCAAAAGCCTTCTCCAGTCCTACATGGTTCCAGTCGAGAGGCTAGCACTTTGGCATATAGCTTGATATCAGTATTCTGTAATGATAGTGGTTGATAATTTGATCAGTTCTGCGGATCCTTAGCCTTTTTTAATAGTAGAGAGATAATGGCTATGCTACCGTTTTTAGAGAATGAACCCTTTAATATTGCAGAGGGAGTCATATCCAGCAAGAGAGCTCCTACCTGGGGCCAGAATGCTAAATAAAATTCTGAAGGTAAACCATCTAACCCTGGTGACTTGCCTTTATTCATTGACAGAAGAGTTTTATAGTTAGAGTTCTGATAAAGATAAGGGAGCATCGAGATCAGTGCGATCCTCCTGGGAAAGCAGCGAGAGCTGCAGTGGGTTTAAAAACCTAGAGCAGGATTGGATGTCAGAACTTATCTCTGATGTATATAAAGAGGAGTAGAATGCACCAAAGTTATCATTGATTTTTATCAGGTCATTTCAATTTATTTATATAGCGCCAATTCATAACAGAAGTTATCTCATTCCTATAGAGCAGGTCTAGACCGTACTCTTTATATTATTCAAAGTCTGTACACAATTTATCAGTGGTGGATTTAATAGAGGCTATATTTGCTAGTCATGCTAACAAGTGACTTGGTTGTGCACTATTTAGATAATAATTTTGCCATGCTCTATGCATGAGGAAGTCTACTCTATGCATGAGTAAATGACTGAGGTCTTTGCTGAGTAACTCTCTCTTAACGTTCAAGGCCATAATGTTTTCTACTGGATCTATTTAGATTGGAAGCAAACCCAATTGTTTTATCCCTGATGCATCCCTTCAATGCCTCCCACAAAATACCGGAATCATTCAGTATTGGTTTATTTTTTGCTATCTTTCATTTCTTTCAGGAAGGTTTCATTCTGCAGTAGTGTGGAGTTGAAATGCCAACGTGCTGCATGTTTTGAAGTTGAGCGCATGATTATCTTACCTGTCACAGCTCTGTGATCTGAGAGAGACATGGGGATTAATTCAAGATCTGATAGTTGATGTCTGATAGTCTGATCTGATCAATGTTATGTCTCAATATAACAGAGATCTCCTATGCAAATTGCAGCCCTTCCCAAATTGATCATCTTGTTGTTAGTGCTGCAGGCTTACTGCGAACGACACTCGATTCTATCGCCCCTTTAAAAACCTGATATATATTTTGACTGCTTTGCTCCTATCGACTTTCTTCAACTAACTTTGACGATTAATTAATCTAAGCCATCAACCTGTCTCTTAGACTCCATTCCAACTAGGCTGCTTAAAAACGTTTTACCCTTAGTTAACACTTCATTACTGGATATGATCAATCTGTCTTTATTAACAGGCTATGTACCACAATACTTTAAAGTAGCTGTAATTAAACCGATTCTTAAAAAGCCCACTCTTGATCCAGCCAACTATAGATCTATATCTAACCTTCCCTTTCTCTCTAAGATCCTTGAGAAAGCAGTTGCCAATCACATTCTAAATAACAATAGTTTATTTGAGGATTTTCAGTCAGGATTTAGAGTGCAACATAGCACAGAGACAGCACTGGTGAAAATTACAAATGACCTTTTAATTGCATCAGACAATGGACTTGTCTCTGTACTTGTCTTTTTAGATCTTAGTGCTGTGTTCGACACCATTGACCATCAAATCCTATTACAGAGACTGGAACATGTAATTGGCATTACAGGAACTGCACTAAGCTGGTTTAAATCCTATCTATCAGATCGTTCTTAGTTTGTACATGTTAACGGTGAGTCCTCTGTGCGTGCCAAGGTTAGTGACGGAGTTCCACAAGGTTCTGTGCTTGGACCGATTCTGTTGACCTTATATATGCTTCCTCTGGACAATATTAATAGGAAACACTTCATAAACTTTCATTGTTATTTGGATGATACACATTTATATCTATCGATCAAGCCAGATGAAACTAACCAGTTAGCAAAACTTCAAACATGCCTTGAGGACATAAAGACCTGGATGACCTGCAATTTTCTGATGTAAAACTCAGACGAAACTGAAGTTATTATACTTGGCCCCAAACACCTTCGAGACACATTATCTATATCTAAGATATAGTCTCTAGATGGCATTGCCCTTGCCTCCAGCAACACTGTATGGAACCTCGGCGTTACCTTTGATCAGGATTTATCCTTTAACTCCCACATGAAACAAACTTCAAGGACTGCCTTCTTTCACCTACGTAACATTGCAAAAATCAGGCACATCCTGTCTCAAAATGATGCCGAAAAACTAGTGCATGCATTTGTTACTTCTACGTTGGACTATTGCAATTCCCTATTATCAGGCTGCCCGAATAAGTCCCTTAAGACTCTCCAGTTGATCCAGAATGCTGCGGCACATGTAATGACAAGAACTAGGAAAAGAGATCATATTTCTCCAATATTAGCGTCTCTGCATTGGCTCCCTGTAAAATCCAGACTAGAATTTAAAATCCTTCTCCTCACCTACAAAACTCTAAATGGTCAGGCACCATCACATCTTAAAGATCTCATAATACCACATTACCCAACTAGAACACTACGCTTCCAGAATCCCTGATTCCTAGAGTCTCCAAAAGTAGAATGGGAGCCAGAACCTTCAGTCATCAAGCTCTTCTCCTGTGGAATCAGGTCCCAGTTTGGGTTCAGGAGGCAGACACCATCTCCACATTTAAGAGTAGGCTTAAGACTTTCATCTTTGATAAAGCTTATAGTTAGGGCTGGCTTGGGTGAGCCCTGAACCATCTCTTAGTCATGCTGCTATAGGCCCAGACTGCCAGAAGACTTCCCATGATGCACCTCTTTCCTCTATCTGTATGCATTTTTATCCCATTACTGCATGTTACTAACCAGACATATTCTCTCTTCCGTAGTTCTGTGCTTTCTCGTTTCTCTCCTCTCTCCTTCTGTCGCTTTCAACAGGCATTCCTACCTCCAGAGCTGCAGAGACTGGATCTGTGATTGTGGGTCACTTGCTGCCCTTGTGGTCCTGCTCGACAACTGCTACTACAATTGTTGTTATTGGCTTTGTTACTATTACTGTCATTATTATTCCTATAGCTGTCATTCCTATTATTATTATTATTATTATTAGGTATTTGCATTGTGGCTCCCTCTCCCAAAACCTCTCCCTCTCACACTCTTATAACGTCTCTCTCTCTCTCTCTCTCTTTCTCATTAAACCTCTCTCTCTCTGTCTCTCTCTCTCTCATTAAACCTAATACGGCAGCGGCGAACGGCCGCCCACCATTGAGTCTGGTCCTGTCCAAGGTTTCTGCCTTTTAAAAGGAAGCTTTTTCTTGCCACTGTCGCCAAATGCTTGTCCATTTTAGGATTTGTTCGGTCTCTGTAAATAATATTATAAAGAGTACGGTCTAGACCTGCTCTATAGGAAAAGTGTAATGAGATAACTTCTGTTATGAATTGGCGCTATATAAATAAAATTGAATTGAATTGCTCTATAGGAAAAGCGCAATGAGATAACTTATGTTATGAATTGGCACTATATAAATAAAATTTTATTGAATTGAATGGACTATGGAGGCAAAGATTTTGTAAACATGTAACTTAAACTATAAAGTTGATAATGTGAAAAATTCTTAAAGGAAAATGTGTTATGACAGTACGAATTATTAATACCTCTTAAATTATTTCATCCTACTTTATCAACGGCCAGACTGGTATTCCATGGACCAGCAGCAGCACTGAATCGTTTTGACAGCCGTTAACAGCTCGGTCAACGGTTGGGAGAATGTGAGAATGGCACACGCTCGCGCAGCTCTGTGATATTTCACGCTCACTGAGTCACATTAACTCTTCATGAATAATGATTTTTATTTTTTTTTGTATTTTTTGTTTAGTTTGTTTTTGTTTTAATGTATGTAATGATAAATAATCAAATAATTAAATAATTCAAAATATTTAAGCAAATACTAATAATAATAATAAGCAAATCAAATTGCCATACTGCCATCTGCTGGGGTTATTATCTCCTTCAGTGCTCATTTCCTCAAGCCTATAGAGCAGTGTGGGCCTACATGAATTACTATGTGTATAAAAATAAATAAATAAAATAAAAGTACAAAATAATACCGTCATATAATACTGTATACTATACTATGAACTGAAATTTGTATTGAATTTGCCCCCTTTGAATCTTAACTACAGCACACCTTCTAAAAGTTTTTATGTTTTTTTTCAAAATAACCTTAAGGGAACCTTTAGGGAATGTTCCCTGAAGGTTACCTGTTTGCTGGGCAGATAGGCCACTGTCAGCTGGCCTGTGGTAGTCTCATCGTTGTCCATTTGTAGTTTGTCAGCCATCTCTTTGGTTTTGAGATTGCGTGATTGCGTCGGCATTATGTAATGCAAAGCAGGCAGAAGTTATTATTGTTTTTTCCAAGTATGATAGACTAAAAAGTGGTCTTATCAGAAGGTTTTGCTGCAACAAAGATAGGGGAGTTTGAGCAGAGGAAGTTCTCCACCATCTTGATCACGTCACATGGCACTTCTTTCAGCTGTTTCTGTGTTGATTAGACCTAATTCCATCACTATAGTCTTACAGAGGAAGGTGTTTTTTGGAAATCAGCTGATTGATTTTGTGTTTTTGTTTTGTTTTTGTGTGCATAATGTCAACTGATTGGCTAGAGGTTATTTATCATAACCATCTTTTTATTCTCCCTGGTGGCACATATTTCATAGCCAGTTTCTCATGTTCCTCTAAAAATAACAAGATATTTAAAGATGTTGTTACTGGGACTGTTTTCCCTTACTGGCTCCATTCAATGTGAAACCCTTTTGGGGAGCAAACTGTCACATGCTGTATAACAGCTGTGCCACTGTGATGTCACGAATCCTCGGCTGGAAAGGAACTGGGAGTCAGGTTATTGATGGCAGTTGGCATGTAGCAGTGCAGGGCCTCTGAGGTTCACAGCGAAGACTACACCATCTGGCACAGAGATACCTGAGCAAGGTCAGTCTGTGTGGAGATTTCCATTAATCAGCCTTTGTTATGGTTGTGGAGAGCTGCTCAGACTGGACAAGGAGGGAGGAGAACAAAGAGGCTATTGTCCTCCAAATGTTCTTAATGAACCATGTGGATGAAACACTTTTTTTTAATAAGAAGTGGGGTGTCTGACTGTTCTGTTAGTGTGACAACACATGGACATGTTGGAAATAAAGTCATCAACAGGTTATTTGGATGATCTGATTCAGCATCAGTTTTAAGGTATAGCTTTCTAGAATGATATGGCATTTTCACAGCCAGTACAGACAGTTTGGTATTTGATATACTCTGCCAATATTATCAGCATTTCCCATAAACCCTTTTGATTGTCCAAATTTTTAGCCATGTTACTGGCGTGGCTCTAGGGATGGCTATGTCGGTTGGGCAGTCCAGACTGAAATATCTCGAAAACTATTGGATGGAATGTAATGAAATGTTGTACAGACATTCATGGTCTCCAGAGTATTAAATGAACAGTAATGACTTTGGTGATCTCAAACACACTGTTCATATAGAAGCAGAGCAAAATGTACAAATGGGTAGGGTATAGTGGAATATTCAGTGTGGTAATTAATCACTGTATTCTCAGCCAGTCACATTACAGTCCTTATACCTTTTACACAGCTGTGCCAGTCACAGTGGAGTGTGACAGAAATGATTCATGAAATGGAGGGCAGGGTGCAGTAGAAAGTAGAAAAATAATTATGTTGTTCTGAAGGTTCAGAATGGCAATGTGAGAACATGTGACACATAGGTCTGCAGCCAGAGAGGTAGATTTAATTTGTTAATTTGTTGAGAATTTTGCACATTTTATTGCCAATCCCTACCAGCCACAATCTCTTTACTTTTGACTCCCGAACTCAGGTCTAAATACAACAGGCAGTTCTTTTTAATACTAATGATGTTGATGCCTCTAAATTGACCTCCGTAACCTGCAATATACTGTAGCTGGCTCTTATTTGTGAAACTATGTTTACAGTATATCTGGTTAAGTGAATAGTTTGGTGTGTAAAATGACCATTTGATGGTAATACAATGGTGACATGTAATGTAATTAATTCCCCTGGCACAATGTTAGCACTCCTGTTCCACAGAATTGTACAGGATTCCTAATAGGATGGCCTGATCCAACAGCCTGATCCGATAGCTTGATCCGTTAAAAGTAGTCCCATATATCAGCCAATTCTAGTTTTCATGATTCTCTACATGAATACATGTGTTCAGCAAAGGTAAAGAAAAATACACATCAAACTATGTAAAAGAATTAGAAAATGATTTGATACTGATGTACCATTTGACACCCATTCTTGTGTTACATGGGAACTCAAGGGCATTCCCAAACAAGTCAGGTAGTCGCATGCTGGCGGCTAACCTGCAGCACGCTGTACTGTCTTCCTCACGTAATTGACTATTTACATCACCTGTTTCCCCTGGCTCTTCTTCTTTCTCTTCTCTGCCCACCATAAACAGCCACACACCCTCCGCTGCCACTAACACCCCCTTGTGGACTGATCATAATGCTGCTATTTGGAGCCTGGATCCTTCTAGTGCTACTTTTAAAATTCCAGTGGTAATGTTGCACAGGTCTTTAATACGAAACAGGCACAGCCAACACAGCAATAATAATAATTTAATAAAGATCCAGGCCAGAACCCTACCTCCAGTCTCAATATCAGCTCTGACCCAGCACAGACTTTTTAAGATATTCATGTTGATGACTCCTCTAATGGCCTTGTTGCTGATTTTTAAATATCACTAACTCTTTTAACTAATATTATAAAGAGTACGGTCTAGACCTGCTCTATAGGAAAAGCGCAATGAGATCAATTCTGTTATAGCTATATAAATAAAATTGAATTGAATTGAATTGAATTGAACTTTCAACAACATGTGTCTGGCCAAACTCATTCCCGTGGTCACACTTTAGACCTATTCTTTAGTCTGGGTCTGAGAATACCATCTGTGGAAATGCAAGAACATGCCATTTCTCTGCACTTATTTCTGCCCATCAGCACAACCCCCAGATTCCTATTTAAGACTGTGAATCAGTTAGTTAACCCAGCCTCTCTTTGTGCCCCTGCTGGTTGAGATGCTGATTGTGAAATGTTTCTTTTGCACTTTGTTGGAAAGTTGGAGGTAATAAGATCTGGTATTACCCCCAACCCTGCCTTTTTAGATGTGAATCACCCGCTCAGGGATTCATTGAGCAATTTTTCTGCTGTTACTCTGCCTGAACTTGCAGACATCATGTCTTTTATGAGAGTATCCTCCAGCCCTCTGGACAAAATCCCAACTAGGTTATTGGAAGTTATGGATTGTATTGTGCCCCATTTGCTAATTATTTTTAACAGCTCACTGTATACTGGATGCGTCCCAGAATACTTTAAAACTGCTTGTATCCAGCCAGCCCTAAAAAAACCTGGCCTTGATCCCACCCTCCTGGACAACTATCGTCCAATCTCCAAACTGCATTTTATTTCCAAGAAGAAAAGTTCTATACAGCTTCTTGATGCTGTGGAAAATAATAATACCTTTGAAAAGTCCCAATCAGGCTTTCATCAGCACCACAGCACTGAGACAGCCCTTCTCAAAGTCACTAATGACCTTTTAATGAATGCTGACACAGGCATGTGCTCAATTCTTGTGATGCTGGACTTAAGTGCTGCCTTTGACACCATTGATCGTGGCATTCTTTTAGATAGACTGAGGCACTGGGTGGGAATATCTGGCACTGCACTAGACTGGTTCGCATCTTATCTGTCCAATAGGAAATTCTGTGTCACCATTAATAACTTCATGTCATCCTTTTCCTATATCAACTATGGTGTGCCTCAAGGTTCAATTCTGGGACCAATACTGTTCTCGTTATTTATGCTCCCCTTGGCTGATGTCATCCTCAGACATGGTATTTCTTTTCATTGTTATGCAGATGACACACAATTGTACCTCCCTGTAAAGCCCACTGACCTTAGTATGCTGAGTTCTCTGCAGGACTGCCTGTCTGACATAAAAAACTGGATGTCGATACATTTTCTGCAGCTCAACTCAAATAAAACTGAAATCCTTGTTATTGGGCTCCAATATATCATTAAATAAATATTGCCATCTACTGGTAACCTGTTACAACATATCAAGCCTGTTGCAAGAAATCTTGGTGTCCTATTTGATAGCAATTTATGTTTTGAGCAACATATCACAAAGCTTGTCCAATCATGTTTTTATCACCTCAGAAACATTGCAAGAATCTGATCTATTTTAAATCTTAGTGATGCAGAAACTGTTGTACATGCTTTTATCTCCTCACGCCTTGACTATTGTAACATATTATAATACAATACACTATAAAAGAGGTCAGAAAATAAATTAAGTACTAGGTGGGTATACAGTAAGTAGAAAATAAAGTGTGAAGTACCAAGTGGGTTTACCGGTTGATGATGATAATACGGTATAATAAAACAATGTAATAATATAAGTAATAAGTAGTAGTGCATGTACTGTCGAGTTAAGTGTAGCTTATTGAGATTATTATGAGACGGTGGATATTGCACAGCAGTAGTGGTGGTATGAATAATATCAATATCAATAAATAGGAAAAACTAAATATTGCACAGGAGTATTACACAGAATATTGCACAATTATTTCAAGTATGGCAGAGATGTAATGATCAATGTCCAGGTTAGTAACTTAGGGTCATACAGACTAACACTTAGAGGGAGGAGTTAAAGAGTTTGGAGTGGGTGGGAGACACTGTCCAAGATGGCATGTAGTTTAGCCAGCATCCTCCTCTCTGACACCACCGCCAGAGAGTCAAGCTCCACCCCCACAGTGTCACTGGCCTTACGGATCAGTTTGTTGAGTCTGTTGGCGTCCGCTACCCTTAACCTGCTGCCCCAGCATGCAACAGCATATAGGATAGCACTGGCCACCACAGACTCATAAAACATCTTCAGCATTGTCCGGCAGATGTTGAAGGCCCTTCCTGTATAGAGCTTGAGTGTTCTTAGCCCAGTCCAGTTTATTGTCCATGTGTACTCCCAGGTACTTGTAATCCTCTACCATGTCCACACTCACCCCCTGGATGGAAACCGGGGTCACTGCTGCCTTGGCCCTCCGTAGATACACAACCAGCTCCTTAGACTTGTCGCATTGAGCTGCAGACGGTTTTGCTCACACCATGAGACAAAGTTCCCCACCACAGCCCTGTACTCAGACTCATCACCACCGCTGATACATCCCACCACAGCAGAGTCATCAGAAAACTTCTGAATGTGGCAGGACTCTGTGTGGTAGCTGAAGTCCGTGGTGTAGATGGTGAAGAGGAAGGGAGAGAGGACAGTCCGCTGAGGGGCCCCAGTGTTGCTGACCATGTTGTCTGACACTCAGTGCTGCAGATGCCGGTGCTGTGGTCTGCCAGTCAGGTAGTCCACAATACCATACATGAGAGGGTTACCCACCTGCATCCACCTTCATCGCTGCCAGCTTCTCACCCAGCAGGGCTGGCCAGATGGTGTTGAAAGCACTGGAGAAGTAAAAAAACACGATCCTCACCGTGCTTGCCGGCTTGTCCAGGTGGGTGTGGATGCGGATAAGGAGGAAGATGATGGCATCCTCAACTCCCAGCCGGGGCTGGTGGGCTAACTGAAGGGGGTGTAGGATGGGTCTGACCATGGGCCGCAGCTGTTCCAGCACCAGTCTCTCCAGGGTCTTCATTATATGGGAGGTCAGTGCCACCGGTTTGTAGTCCTTAGAGCCACTGGGACGCGGTGTCTTCGGCACAGGAAGATGTCTTCCACAGAACAGGGACCCTTTGAAGACTCAGGCTCAGGTTGAAGACATGTTGAAGGACACCACATAGCTGGGGGGCACAGGCTTTTAGCACCCTGGGGCTAACTCCATCGGGGCCTGCAGCCTTGTTTGAGTGGAGTTTCATCAGCTGTCCTCTCACCTGGTCAGCAGTCAGGGACACAACAGAGGTTACAGGTGGGGGAGGGGGGAGTCATTAGTGTGAAGAGGGCCATTAGCCTGATGGGGAGGGGGGAGCAGAGTATTCAGAGGAGCTTGAGGGCCAACAGCAGCTGAGTTAGAGGGGGGATGAGCAGGGGCCGGTGTGTCGAATCAGTTAAAGAACAGATTAAGTTTGTTGGCCCTGTCCACGCTGCCTTCAACTCCTGTGCTGCCAGTCGGTCTGAAGCCAGTTATGCTCTTCATGCCGCTCCAGACCTCTCTCTTGTTGTTCTGCTGGAGTTTCCACTCCAGCTTCCTCCTGTACTTCTCCTTGGCCTCCCTGATTTTCACCTTCAGGTCGGCCTGGATTGCCCTCACCTCCTCCCTATTACCAACAGTAAAGGCCCTCCTCTTGGCATTCAGGATGTCCTTGATGTCCTTTGTTACCCACGGTTTGTTATTTGGATAACAATGGACCATCTTAGTTGGGACATTGCAGTCCACACAGAAGTTAATGTAGCCAGTAATGCACTCAGTGAGCCCATCAATGTCCTCACCATGAGGCTCACAGAGTGCATCCCAGTTTGTCACCTCAAAACATTCCTGCAGTGTCTCATAGGCCTCCTCTGACCATCTCCTCACTGTCCTTGTGGTCACAGGCTGCCTTTTAACCAGAGGCACATAGCAGGGTTTGAGGTAACTGACCTACCCAGGGGGGAGGGGAGAAGAGCTGTATGCGTCCTTAATGTTGGCATACAGCAGGTCCAGTGTCCTCTCCTCTCTAGTAGGATAACTCACATACTGGGTGAAATTAGTCAGTGTTGTTGAAACACTGACATGGTTGAAGTCACCCGAGATTAATATGAGTGCACTCGGGTGTTGAGTCTGGAGTTGTGCGATGGCGGTGTGAATGGCGTTGCATGCTGATCCTGGGTTAACAGAGGGGGGGATGTAAACAGCCACAACAATGGCATGTGAAAATTCATATGGCAGATAATATGGCCGGAGTCCCACAGCTAACAGTTCAATTTCCAGGCTACAGATACTCTGCTTGATAGTAACGTGACCAGTGATCTGTTGTTAACCAGAACAGCAAGCCTGCCGCCTTTCCGCTTACTGCTCCCGGTGTGATCCCTGTCGGCCCGAATAGTCTGAAAGCTGTCGATGGAAACATTATGATCAGGGATATCCTGGTGTAGCCATGTCTCTGAGAAGCACATCAAACTACACTCACGGAACTCCGTCTGACTCTGGGCTAACACCGTTAGCTCGTCCACGTTGCCCATGACGAGAGAAGGCAGACATGGCTTAAATCTCTTATTCTTAAGTCTCTTTTGTCTGCACCCCTCTCTCTTCCCTCGCCGCTTCGTTCCACCTCTGCATCCTCGGTGTGTCCTCCTCCAGATCTCAGTGGGGACATCGGTAGTCCTGGGCGCCATGCCGCTCGGCTTCAGCGCGATCAGCTGTTCCCTGGTGTAAACAATGCGGCCAAACAGCTGATCTGCAGCGGTGCCCTGACTGAGTAGCAGAAGAAGAAGTTCCACGGCGAAAAAAAGTACCAAAACACTTTCTACTCTCATTTTCGTAAAGAGCGTAGTTTAAACTATACTTACACACAAGTTACTCAAGTTTGGAAGAAAAAGGAATGCTAAAAGTTGGAAAAAGTAAGTCGACAAGACGGAGCTACGGCAATAGGCAGCATGCGGGCTGGCGCATGCGCACAAGTGGTTTTTATGTATTTTATCATTCACTGTAGTATTTTATTTCTCTCTCTGTGAAGCACTTTGTACTTTGTTTTGATAAGTGCTCTGTAAATATAGTTTTATTATTATTATTGATATTAAGCAACACTATTTAAGGATGCACCTTTGGCCAAGTGGTGGCAATTTGCATGTGAATGAGGCTCAGTCCTGTTTTTGCAGACTGAGAATGATTCATCAGCCTAATGACCTTGCAGATAGTCAGCTGCAGCTGTTTGGAGCTGATCTCCACAGAGAATCAGGCCAAATGAAAGACAGGCTGGGAAAATAAAAAAAAAGCTTTGTTGTTTCAAAGTTGTCTGGTTTTAGAATATTTGGGGGTTTTGGGGTGCTGTGAATGAAAGTGTAGAGTGTTTGCATTTTTTGGCTTTGATTTTGAGCTGAAAGGATTTGTTTCTGGGGGGGATATGGGATTCTAAAGGCAGGGGTATTGGAGATCTAAAAGACCATCTTTTGCCTTTTTTCTTTTTTACATGTTTTCATATGTGGTTTGCTCCGTTAAACTGTACTGATTTCACATAACTTTGAAGACTGGAGTTGAAATACAGTAGTCACTGCACAGTATATCATGGTCTTCTGTACAGCTTTGGAAATGAATGGAAGGTCCTGATATATAAGTTAGAAACATATATTTTGCAACTGGTGGTGCAGAGGGAAACACTCTTCGACCATCTTAGCAACCTGGGTTTATTCCCCAAGTGTGATTCCTCTGTCAAAGTGTTTGCAGTGATGACAAGAACTGTGGACCATCTTCAAATTGTGGGTTTTCATATGTTTCATATGTCCCTAGTTTTTCTGTTCGCTTTCATTTTACTGTATTCTGTTACGTTTTGCTGTCATGAAGCAAAAGGATGTCAACTAGCCAGTGAACATATAGTGAGCATTTTTTATAGTGAGAATCTTTTGCCTTTGGGACTTGGTGGAGACCAAAAAACAGCTACAGGCAGAGTGAATGTTGGGCTTACATTTATCAGTTTGCTAGAAAACACAACTCTGCTGCCTGTGCTGTGCTGCTATCTTGCGACCATGCCATCTCAAACACACTGTTCATATAGAAGCAGAGCAAAATGCACAAATGGGTAGGGTATAGTGGAATATTCAGTGTGGTAATTAATCACTGTATTCTCAGCCAGTCACATTACAGTCCTTTTACCTTTTACACAGCTGTGCCATGCACAGTGGGGTGTGACAGAAATGATTCATGAAATGGAGGGCAGGGTGAACCCATTTCAATACCAATCATTTAGTTCCCATGTAAAATACTAAACAGTCTAAATACAACAGGCAGTTCTTTTTAATACTAATGATGTCGATGCCTCTAAATTGACCTCCATAACCTGCAGTATACTGTAGCTGGCTCTTATTTGTGAAAATAGGTTGATTTACAGTATATCTGGTTAAATGAATAGTCTGGTCTGTAAAATGACCATTTGATAGTAATAAAATGGTGACATGTAATGTAATTCATTCCCCTGGCACAATGCTAGCACTCTATGTTTCATATGTCCCTAGTTTTTCTGTTCACTTTCTTTTTACTTTATTCTGTTACCTTTTGCTGTCATGAAAACCCAAGTTTTCCACCACACAACATAAGTCCTACAGTGTGCCATAGATATTGTCTGTGTCTCCATAGTGTTGCGACCAATGGACAGTGATCTGTGTCTGGGTATCACGCCGAACACCACCCAGCTCTGCCATATCAGCTGTCCTGTTGAGTGTGAGGTGTCTTCGTGGAGTGCCTGGGGACCCTGTACCTGGGAAAACTGTCAGGACCAGGCAGCCAAAAAAGGTAAGACCACACTGTGAGAATTACAATGTCAACAGTTAAGTAAAGTAGTTAATGGAGTTCTATAGGCATATCAGACTTAGGGCATTGCTTTCCTGAAACTGGGTACAAGCACAAATGCAAGTGTCTTTTCAAACTAAATGAATACCAAAATTGCCCTTTGCATCAACATAACCTCAGTTTCACCTTTCCACCTTTGGTGCAAGCAGGTTCACTTGGATCCAAACAAATAACAAATAAATAAAAAGTAAATGGACTATTGCCCACCCAAAAATTGCATTATGACTGCGTTTGCGCTAACACTGGCTTTGTGTTGACATCAAAACAGAGCCCTTGATACCGGAGGCTCTTTTTATGTTAAATTTATCAATTCCATCTCTGTTTGTCTAGGTCAAGTATGTGTTTTGCCTAGTTTAGGACAACGATTGCTAACACAAATGGCTTAGCATAAAGAGTTGACAAACTGGTTCCATGAAGCAAATGTGCAGCCACTTAATTCAAAAGTGACAGTGACACATACCAAAATTGAAATTCAGCATGCTTTAATGTATGACACTATGTCAAGTGATTAAGGTGATAAATACATTTGTGGTATTTCCTATCGTTGTTTGCATGGACTTCTGAGTATACAATGTACATCACCAAACAGTTTCATGTCCGCCTTTAAGTAGCCAAAGTATCCCTGTTACGTTATTCCTCAACAACAGTTCTTTACATTTAAGGTTGTGGCAATTGAGCTACCACTTCCTGTGTCAACACTTGAAGGGAACGTCCGTCTCTTCTGTCTACCTGACTTTTGGTACCACAACAAAAGCATGTGGTGTGTGTAGCTAATGCAACCAGTCCTCCTGACTTTTTAGGGGAGTGGGCCGTCAGTTGCTGAACATACTGCATATACTGTATATTGTTTGTATTGTCCAACCCTATATATTGCTCACATGCAATGTACATATGCAACTTAACAAAACATCTCACACTATTATGCTGGGGTATCACTGGATGTGTTTTCTGCATCTATCTTCTATGGTTTCATATTAGTATTAATCATTAAATATTAAATTTAGTATTGGTATCAAAGTCACAATAATGGCCTTGTGACAGCACTAGAGGAGGGCATAAGTTTGGAGTGGGAGCCAAAGCGTCATCATTTCCTCTGCCGATTTGTCGGTTGTTGTGGCAGGTTGTGCTAGTCTATCAGTGGGGTTGACGTGGTCACTGCTTCAGCGATTAATTATCTCTGGAACAGCAACGTACACCATGACTAATGCATATTGACTCTGCTTTAATGAAACCCCTCAAATGAAAGGGACGGCTGGAAATTCGCCTCCATGCATCTTAATCATGGATCCATTCCCACTCGCTCGTTTCATCACTACGCTACTTCTACTTTTGCTGTCATCTACTGTACATGATGGAAAGTGAACATGAACACACATGCATGCATTCTGCAAATGTGCATAGCCTGGCTCTCATTATCCAGAAATATTAGGACTCAAAATGGGTCCTCCTGGCTTCAAATATTTTAATCTTCTTGACAGAAAATGAGAATCAGTTGGCTGTGATTACAACGCATTAGTTTGCTGAATGTTAGTTTATTGAATGTTAGTTTGTACTTTGTACTTTGTGTGATATACTGTATGCAGAGGAATGCACACCTTTCTAGTATTTGCCCAACAGTTAGGGCTGAACAATTTCTATTTGGGTTTTCCCTGTCCAATATTGCAACTGAGATTTACATTGCATTCATTTCTTATAATTTTAACTCTAGCCAGGTACATTCTACATAGTATTAAAATAAAATGTTTGTATCAAGCATAAACACACATCACACAATAATACACACACAACCTATCTTGTTTCTACATGAAGTAATCAGATAAAGTGACACCCTTGCTTTAATTGTTCTTCGAGGATTCTACAAAATTTGATTCTCACATTGTATGAGATTTGATATTGGTGATATATTTGGCATTACTCAGTAGAGTTGTAGAGTTAACACCCAACTCTGCAGCGTCTATTTAGCATCTCAGGTTTTTGTTTTTGTTTTTTGTTCGGTTCTCTCACTGCTCTCATGAGCCTTGTTTCCCGCTATAGCAGACAACTGTTTTCAGCGAAAAAGCTCTGATAACCCCACTCTACACTACTTGCTCAGCACCAAACAGCAGATACTTAACAACTAGCCAGTGAACATATAGTGAGCATTTAGTAGCTAAAGAATCTTTTGCCTTTGGGACTTGGTGGAGACCAAAAAACAGCTACAGGCAGAGTGAATGTTGGGCTTACATTTAGCAATTTGCTAGAAACACAACTCCAAATGAATGCTAATGTTGCTTGTTGTCTGGCGGATGTATAAATAGGCAACTGTTTGCAAACATATTCTTCCATAAGAGGACAAAAAAACTATTGATACTTAAATGTTAACTGACTCTGACTGACAATGACAGTTTACTATCCAGAAGCTGTTAGTTATTCATTTGACTTCCTGGCTAAGAAGCTGCTAACTACCTGACTACCAAACTGCACATGCCCCCCCCCCCTTACTTAAGGAAACCACCTTTAACTGAGCATAAAAATGAATAGTACTTTGTTTGAGTGTTTTACCTTTACCTTCTCTGTCACCTTTTCATTGCACAGCCTTGGTATCCTGAGGTGATATCATGTACATGTTTCCATGTATATGTGTCTTCAGTCAAAATGAAGCCTCTAGCTCTGACAGTAGCTGCCTGTGCTGTGCTGCTATCTTGCGACCATGCCATTCATAATACACCCTGCAGATAGCAAGTGAGTGATGCCTTGTATGGGTCTAGACACATGGCTGTACATGTTCTGCTGATCTGCCTGATATAAATAAGGGTTTTTGAGGGTAAAAGAGAGACATAAATGAAATAGAAAAGGGAAGATTCTGCCGTCTCCACCTGCCACTCCAGGGCTCTGCTGCCTTATCGGGCTGGAGCAGGAGTGTGGATTAGGGGGTGGGTGACCTTGGCTGGGCTATAGTTAACATCCCTCCTTCCCAGAACCAGGGTCATGGAATCCCATGCTATTGAGCAGAGGAACTGACACATGAATGAGAACAAACACCAGCTGAATTAATGGATTCCTGTATGCATTAGTCACTTTGGATAAAAGCTACTGAAATGAGAGGAGAATAAAAACATTATAACAAAGTCATTATGTGACATTCTTCTTGGAATTTCTGTCATCTTCAGGCTTAATGGACTGTCACGTTAAATGCAATATTACAGTTTATCATCAAAGGCACACTGTGACCACAAAGTAAGGTTAATGTGCTTAGTTGCTTATTACATTATGTCAATCGGGGGGGGGGTTGTGTTCATTTACTTCATTAGGTTCCTATTGTTCCCTGACAGGCTTCAAACTGAGGAAGAGAAAGATTGTCAATGAGCCAACGGGTGGGACGGGGAACTGCCCCCACCTGGTGGAAGCAATACCGTGTGAAGACCCCAGCTGCTACGACTGGCTGGTGGTTAAACTGGAGGAGTGCATCCCTGATAATGAGAAGGAGGAGTGTGGACCAGGAACCCAGATCCCACAAGTGCAGTGTGTCAACAGTGATGGTGAGTAGACATTTTACCATAAAGCAGCTTTAGGTCTGGTAGTAACTGGTACCTAAAGCACTTTTTAATTGATTACCACCTTTGGTTCTAAGCAATGATTACTGCTGTGTTTTGGCACTCCACTTCACAGAAATCAGTGTGGGCCCCCTAGACAACAGATTTTTTGTACTCAGCTCTCTGAACTACGCTTATGTGCTCTCTTTTCACTTGCAGTGTGTCTAGAGGGCAGTACGAGGTCCAAAAACTGACTGCTAGTAACTGACTGCTCAGTAAATCAGGCACTGAATACACACAGATTGCAACCGCATACTCGATGAAAACCACAGTGCACATTAGGTGGTGTGCATGCTCACATAGAAAACAGCGGGTGCGGGTGTCTGACGCACGTCATACATTGTGTGCGCATCATTCATTGTGTGTTGCCCCTGACAGTTTAGGTAACAAGGTGTTGGTGACTGTTTCTTTTGATTTGCTGTTGATGAAGCTTGTAGCTTATTGATATAGTTTTTCTAGCCAACTACACAGCTGTTTATCTGTTCATTCTGAGCAAACTCCAACACCTACTAGATATGACGATATGTTCTGTGAGACAATATAAACCAACAATTAAACCATCAAAGATTTTGCCATACCATTATACTGTGCTATTCCATTAACATCTCTGGGTGTATTAGAACACTGTGGCAATGTTGCAAATCAATTAACAGGACCTTTGTCTAGGGTTGGACGATGTCTACCAAATTGGCATATGATGATGTCCACAGTGAAACATCAGGGCACATTTGAGCCTATTTGCAGCCCATCCTCACCTACTCACTCTGTCTTTCTTTACTTTTCTTCCCTATTTGTTGTAAGAGTAGCGTGGCTCCTCTAAGGAACAGGGCAGTATGTAGTGAGTGTGTGGGTGAGCAAGAGAGTGACGATGACTGCACTCAGAGCAGACAGGTGTTGGTGATCGGAGCAGAGGGAAAGGTTAGGAGTGAAGTTGTCTAGTGGCAGTGTAGATTACAGTTTGTCCATGAATAAATGCTGCTGCTCCTCAATACCCAAGAAGTTCACGTGTCTTGCTTCCCAGCTGCTGGGTAAAAGTGGTTAGCCCCGAGGTTAGCATCAACTTCTGCCCTGGAGCAAAACAATCTTGTCTGTGCTTCCCGACCCCGGGCTGAAAGCTGCAGCAGGAACGGTTAACACTATACTTAAGTTACCTCATTAAGCAGATCATATGATTCTAAAAAATATTTTAAATTCTAGTCAGTGATAAACTACTCTTATTAGCTTTTTACTCGCGAAGCCTTTATTGCACTTTCAGTAACAAGATTTTACTCGCCAGGGGGTGAAAACACAATGTTACGATGGTAGAGGGCTCAGCGGTCAATGGCTGTTGTTCATTGGCCCAAACCTAATGCTGTCATGTTGGAATTTTGTGGTAAGATGAAGTAGTTTGATTTGTAAAATATTTAATTTGCTGGACTGCTGACCCTGACTGGGGATATTGTCAAATGATGGTAAAAAAAGCGGTGAGGAACTCCTGAACCCAAACAACACATCCTCTGTGGAGGAGACAGAGTTTGAAGACTCAGAGGAAGTCTCACCCCTGTCCCTGCCAGAGGTCTCTGAGATAGTTATGAAACTCCTCAGCGGCAAGGCGCCAGATGTGGATTAGATTTACCTTGAGGCTCTGGACATTATTGGGCTGTCTTTGCTGACACGCCTCTTCAGTGTCACGTGGAGGTTGGGGACTGTGCCTGCAGAATGGCAGACCATTGTTGTGGTTTCCATTTTTAAAATGGGGGACCGGAGGGTGTGCTCCAATTATTGGTGTACACTGCTCAACCTACTTGGGAAAGCTTATGCTGGGATACTGGAAAGGAGACTCTTGACAACTGACTGTCAAACCTCAGATCCAGGAAGAGCAATGACCATTCCATTCTGATCGTGGAACAGTGGACCAGCTCTTTACCCTGGCAATGTTTCTAGAGGGGTCATTGGCATTTGCTCATATATGTGTTTTTGTGGACTTGGACAAGGCTTACAACTATGTCCCCCCTGGAAGTCTTGTGGGAGGTACTGCAGGAGTATGGAGAACCGGGACCGTTGCCCATCCGGTCCTTATATAACCGAAGTGAGAGCTGTGTCTGTATTCTCAGCAGTAAGTCAAACTTTTTCAGCGGGTGTTGGGTCTCTGCCAGCATTGTCCCCACTGATTCTGATTGTGATTTTTGTGTGATTTTTATGATCTCAAGGTGCAGCCAAGGGCAGGAGAGTGTCCAGTTTGGGGAACTAAGAATTGCTTCTCTGCTCTTTGCAGATGATGAGGTTCAATTTACCAGTATATTCCAACCCTCACCTATGGTCATGAGCTTTGAGTAGTGACCGTAAGAATGAGATTGTGGATTCAAGCCGCCAAAATTACTTTCCTCCGTAGGGTGGCTGGGCTCACCCTTAGAGTTAGAGTAAGGATCTCAGACATCCGGCGGGAGCTCGGAGTAGAGCCTCTGCTGCTTCGTGTCAAAAGGAGCCAGTTGAGGTGGTTCTGGCATTTGATCAGGATGCCTCCTGGGTGCCTTCCTTTGGAGGATTTCCAGGCATGTCCGACTGGTAGGAGGCCCCAGGAAAGACCTAGATCACTAGAGAGAGAAATTATATATCTGATCAGGCTTGGAAACTCTTTGGAATCATCGGAGAAGCTGGAAAATGTTGCTGGGAAGATGTCCCGTCCAGAGTACCCAAAACAATCTCAACTAAAGGTCCCCATAATAGTTTACTCCGCAGCTTTTAACCGCATATCACAGTCTTTCTTAGCAGCTCGAGTTTCCTCACTTGTCATGGAGATACCTCAGTTGTGATCGAGTACTGATAACAAAAATAATAGTGAGTCGCGGCCCTATAATTTGCTTTTTAGTGTTATATTTATGTCCAGTCGGTTTGACTAATTTTTCATTAGTGTTCACCAAACATTTTTAAAACACACTCTAAAAAAACCTAACAGTTGAATGCAATCAGATCTAAGCAGGACAGGCATTACAATGGCAACTACTATTACTACTTACTTTCTGCTGGACTCAGTTACAGTATATATTCATTCTACCATCTTCAAATACAGATGTTAGGTAAAGAAAGTTTTAAGAGAAATCTTAAGGAGAAAGTTTTTAAGTTTTAGGCAGTTTGACACAGGTGGTTGAAACAGTAAATGTGTCAGCATTGATGAAGTGGCTGTTTTGAACTTGTGAGCTACAGGTAATTACCAGATAATTGGAGCTGTTTCTGCTTTGTTTGGAGGTTGTGTTCAATGTAATGTCAGTTTACTCAGCTCTGATTGCTGCAGTCGCTTGGCCTCTCTTTGAACCACCACACTGTGGGCCTTATAGCCTTGGCTCACTGCCCATTGTAATTGCTGTGTTTGTTGTGGGGCAATATACCTCTATTGTTTGTGCTATTTTAAGCAATTCCACTGCATTCCTGTGTGTGTGTGTGTGTGTGTGTGTGTGTGTGTATAGCTACTTTCCCCTGGGTTCCAGCACAGGCGACTGGCCAGAACTGTGCTGGAAGAGAATGTGAGGCACCAGGAGAACAGTGCTGGCACTGCCTGATGAAGTTCTCTTTCTCACACACACTCACTCAAACACTAACTCACACACACTCACACAGTCACTCTCACCCACTCTGACCTAAGGACTAAACACCTGCTTTCTTGTACCTCACCATACTAGGGAAACAGCAGGAGAGACCAATACATTATTCCCTTTCTAGACAATAGCAGATGTAACACTGTTTAGCATTAAAAAGAGCAGTATTCTGCGCATGTTGCTCTTTGTCTCTGTGGCACAAAAGCAGATTTCTTCACTTGTCTTTCAAAGCCATGCACACCTACTCACAGTGTTCGTGAAGCTACTTTGAAAGGTGATGGGTAAGATTCTTTGCCGAGAGATGTCATGACAGAACCCACAGAGTCACAAGTCAATCTTCAATCAGGTGGGATTTAAAATCAGCTGAGGAGTAGTACAAGAGATACTCAAAGAACCAAGAAAAGTTCAACATATATATACCAGTCTAGACATTGACCTTTAACCTTAGTTGGGGCCACCCTTCTTGGTTACCTTCAAAACATATTTATTTTGCTTTCCTGGACCCCCAAGACACAACTGGAAACTCTTTTTCATTGGGGCCCTGTCCTTTACATTACCTCATAACATGTCATTGCAAACCCTGGAGCCTAATAATGTTCCAAACAGATGTGGTCCCAGTCCAATTAATATATTATAGATAAATATACTCTAAACTATAACACATGCAACTTCAACATGGATTGACCGATATTCAACATAACAAAAGGGTTGAAAGGTTTTGCTGTGGAGTAACATTATTTCTTCATTTTAAAGTTTCTGTGGGAAGTCACATTCGTCGCTCCTAGAGTTTCACTTACTCTGAGACTAAACTTATATAAACAATGTGCTTTTTTATAAAAAAAAAGATGGAATGGATGGGATAATCATTGTTATGCAGATGACACACAGTTGTACCTCTCTGTCAAACCCACTGACCTTAGTACGCTGAGTTCGCTGCAGGACTGCCTGTCTGACATAAAAAACCGGATGTGGATACATTTTCTGCAGCTCAACTCAAATAAAACTGAAATCCTTGTTATTGGGCCCCAACACATCACTAAACAAATACTGCCATCTACTGGTAACCTGTCACAACAAATCAAGCCTGTTGCAAGACATCTTGGTGTCCTGTTTGATAGCAATTTATGGTTTGAGCAACATATCACTAAGCTTGTCCAATCATGTTTCTATCACCTCAGAAACATTGCAAAAATCCAATCTCTTTTTTAAATCTTACTGTTGTACATGCTTTTATCTCCTCACGCCTCGAATATTGTAACAGCCTGTTAATTTGTCTTAATCAAAAAACTTTGACACGACTGCAGACTGTACAGAACTCAGCTGCTAGGCTATTAACCAGGACCAAGAAGTACGACCACATAACACCTGTTTTAGCCTCTTTACATTGGCTCCCTGTTTGTTTTAGGATTGATTTTAAGATCTTGTTGATTATTTTTAAGGCTCCTCATGGCTTGGCTCCAGATATATATTTTAGACCTTGTAATCCCTTATGAACCTTCACGTTGTTTGAGATCTTCGGGCAGGGGTCTTCTGTCTGTTCCTGAGTCCAGGATGAAAACTAAAGGGGACAGTGCTTTTGCCATCAGGGCCCAGAGGTTCTGGAACAACCTGCCCGAAGAAATTAGGCTGTCTAAGTCAGTGTCTTCGTTTAAGTCTCTTCTCAAAAGACATTTTTGACAACATGAGCTCATTCCCTCTCACTCATTTTGACACATTTCACTAATCAAAACATACTGTACTCTATACTTGTGACCCATGCATGAGCATAGAGACTCAAATTCACCTGCAATTTGGAAGCAACAATCATTTAAAAATGTGACGCTGCCACCATTTGAGTGTTAAGTGTGCACTGTGTATAAGCAGTGTTTGCAAATCACTTTTGTGACATGGGCCACTAGCTAGAATTCTCATTGAATTGCCTCTTCCAAGAGTTTCCCTTGTGTTCTCAGGGATCTTGGCTATAAGCTTGTAAAGGCCCATAAGAAATCGAATGTGATATTTGGCTATACCAGGGGTTTTCATACTGTGAGGCACCTTCCCAGGGGGGCACCGGAGAGTTGAAGGGGGGCGTGGAGGTAGAGATGTGAGGCAAAGGTAATGCGTGAGGTGAAAGGGACAGGCTTAACTTGAATTCAGGTGTGCAATAATGGGGACAGAGGATATGTCCAAAATTTGTCAAATTTGCTGGACTTTTATACTTTTAGCATGAATGGAGCTCAAACCTTCAGAGCTTCTGCTTATAACAGTGAAATTAATAATATGTTATTGAAAAATAACCTAACACATGTTTCTTGTCTTCAGGGAAAGGTGGGAACAGGAAACAACAGGGATTGTGGGAAATCAGAATCAGAATCAGAAATACTTTATTGATCCCCGAGGGGAAACGCAGGAGGAAAGTCAGCATACAGTAGCACAATGGTAGTAGTAATATTAATATTAATAAAATAATAATAGTAATAATATTGATAGGAATAATAATGATAATAATAGTAATAGGACTAGTAATAATAATTGTAGTAGTGGTTGTCGGGCAGGAACAGAAGGGGCCTTGCAATCATAGATCCAGACTCTGCAGCTTCTGACGCAGAAATACCTGCTGAAAGCGACAGAAGGAGAGACGAGAAAGCAAAAAAAACTACGGGAGGAGAGAAGATGTCGAGTTAGTAACATGCATTAATGAGATAAGAATGAATACAGATGGAGAGGGAGAGGAGGAGAGAGGTGCATCATGGGATGTCTCCTGGCAGTCTAGGCCTATAGCAGCATAACTAAGGGATGGTTCAGGACTCACCTGAGCCAGCCCTAACTGTAAGCTTTATCAAAGAGGAAAGTCTTAAGCCTACTCTTAAATGTGGAGATGGTGTCTGCCTCTCGAACCCAAACTGGGACCTGATTCCACAAGAGAGGAGCTTGATTCACTGACAGATAATGAAGGGACAGAAAAAAAGCTATCAATCAAAAACAAATGAAAAAAACCCCAAAACAACTAGGACAGAATGGCCTGAAAGGTCAACAGAAAAGATGATATAAGCTGGTACAATACATAGCAGTTATAGATGACAGGGAGTGATGTTACAGCTTTGTTTTCATATCATTTCATAAGTCAGAGAACTGAACTATGTAGGAACTCACTTTTCATCAATGAATCAATTACGACCTGAATTTCATCCAATCTTTTTTGTTCCTTTTTTCCTACCAAAATCGTGTGTGTATATGTGTATTTGTGTATCTGTGGGAATATGGCAGTTGCTGAACTATAACACAGTAGCTGCTAATGAGGGCTCTGGGGAGAACGAGAGACAGCGAGAGATGGGGGGTTTTCATCAGTTTCCATATTATACTCATAATCAGGGTCCCCATTCACCGGTTGCAGTGCTCCATGTTGTTGCAGTGGCAGCTATTACCATCTTCCTCATCCCAAACTGAAATGTTCTCTACAACTAATTATCTTAATAATTAACTATCTTTCCCCTGAAAAATTAACAGAAAACTGTCCTTGAAAGATAATTTATTATGAAGCAGTAGAACATATCAACACTGCTGAGACCTTTATTATAGTTTTCAATTGTCTAATGTACAGATCTACAGTAGGTCTATAGCGAAGCATGGCAGACATGTTGATCATGTGGTTTGCTTAAGTTTATCCTCTAGTGTTCTTATCAGTTAAGAATAAAAGAAATTGCTGAATGGTAAAGCTGCATGCAATAATGTTGTAGCTGGGATCAATTTGATTTGATTTGATTTCACTTTATTATCAGAATATTTTTCTGAAATTTCTCTTGCGTCTCAAGACATACACTGTTTCACATACATAACAAAACACAACATTGAACCAAAACAACAAAACAAATATTACAAACATATATTACATCAGACATTACAAATATGTGGGCCTACTTATAACCCAAACTCTGATTGAACAGTTTGACAAACTGAGGAACAAAAGAGTTCCACAGTCTGTTAAGTCGAGCCTGTGTGACTACATCTTCTGTTTGATTTAGAGTCCCGCATGCGTGACTGAACAGACTCTTAATTATGGGAGAAAGGAGGAAATTTTAATACAAGTGGACTCTCATATTTCACACAATCAAAGTATGAAATATAAAAATATTCATGACACATTTACTTTATCCATTTTCATTATTTTACAGATACTGTAGGTTTACCATGTTTCATGTTTAACATTAAAATTTGGGCGTACTTCAGCAAATCCAAATGCTTAATTCATTTTTTTCAAATTCATTCAGGTTCATTATAGCATTGCCATCAGGAGAATTGTTCTTAAAATGTAGTATGCTTGAAAGTTGGTGCTGTTTTCACTCATGAGAAATTTAAAAAATTACAAGAAAACTATGTATTTTGGTGAAATTTTTATTTTCAACTTTTAATAATTTTACACTTTCTTTTTTAAACCATGTATTTTACGGAGGTTGTGGTGGGATTTTTTGTGTTTCTTAGCAATACATTTTGCATTCCTTCTGATCAGATGAAGCCAAACATCTGACAGTTGATAGAGCCACTGACTGTGACCACAGCTGTAGCTGGCTGCCTTGTTGTTGGTTGGGGGCTGAAATGGCTACAGCGGTTGGCGCTATGGCTGGAGCTGTGATTATGGTTATGACAACGACTGTAGCTGTTTCTTTGGCTCTTTTGCTCTTTCTAGGGCTGTAGGTATGGTTTTTGCTATGGCAACCGTGGCTACGGCTATAGCTGTAGCTAAATACTGTTTACAGCACCTGCAGTAGTAACATTAGCCAAGAAAGTGTTGGAAAACCAAACACTCCAGCCAGGATTTCAACCTGATGCTTATATCAGCTATGACAGATGTGTTATCAGTCTAAACCTCAGGAACAGCTAGAGTTCAGGAATAGCTTTACAATAATAATACTCAGCCAACACAACCATGTCAAGTCGCCACACACACAACCCTTGTATGTAGATAGTGTTAAACACTATTTCTCGAAGAATTGGTGATCATAACAGCCACAGCTGTACCTAAGGCCATAGTTATAATTACAACAACAGCAATACCCTAGTTGTTACCACAGTTACAGCCACAGCTATACCATATTGAGGTTGTAACAGTGTAGAGAACTACACACGCTCTACTATAGAACAGAATATTCGCTGCAAAGGCACAGACTTGGAGCTCAGTTATCTACCTTTACATTAGCAATAGCCAGCCACAGCAGAGGAAGCGCCCACTCTTGCTGTTGTCACAGCCAGTGATCGTAGCGTCTCTTTAAGTATTAAGTATTGCGAGGGAATGCAAAACGCAATGTAAGTTAACGCAAAAGCAGCTCAGAAAAAGTATCCTTTAACCAACCCTCACATATTCATCACTCAATCACAATTTTTTTTTACCTATGCCCTTCTATCCATCTATTCCTTGGGGCACTCTTTATTATGGTTCCATTTAAATGGCTGGTGAATACATCCAGGTAAGTAGTTTCAGTTCCAGCAATAAAAGAAAAAACTCCTCCTCATCTTCATCTTTCTTTCTTCCTCTCCTTCCATCTTCCGAGAGGCACTCAGCTGAAGAGGTGTGAGCTTCCTTTTATGGCACCCTGTTGAATCAGACTTATTGGTAAATTAGATTAGCACAGCCTGCTCCACACAGTCAGCTTGGATTTAGTCTGCCTTTCTTCCCCATTACCTCTGACTGCTTAAGAGGCAATCTCCCCCGGATGTGGCAGAATTTAATAGAGGAGATGTCAGCCTCCGTCTGGTACATTTCCATCAACAGAGGTTCAGACTGACTTGTCTGATTTGTGTAATGTTAAAAAAGAAAAATTTCCCTTTGATTGCTTCAGTTGCTTGCTGAGCTCAGGGCAAACTGATATGACTTCAGCTTCTCATATCTGTGAGTTTAACAGAATGATTTTAAACACCATGTGGAACAGGAGAGAAGGAGGGTGCTTTCTCTGAAACTCTTTCTTCCTGCTATGCTACAAGACCTCTTTTGATTTGACTTTTATTTACACTGAAAATCATTCATTTCCCAAAAAGTGATGATATGTATGAAAAGTATGATACTCTGTCTAAGGTAGTAATCCAGCCTGTTCCAGGAATGCATCTTACCTGCTTCTGTCATACTGTAGCTGACATGGTAGATCACTGGAAATCAAACCTCCAACCAAATTGAAAAATAGATCATTTGTCATTGCTTTCCACAAAAAAACAAAAAACAACCCAATATGAGCTTTTTCTGATCTGGCACCCCCATCATCAGGGATCTTTCCAATAGAATACATATGACCCTTAGAAAAATTATTTATATGAGTGTTTTCTTAACTGCCACCACTACATTTAATGTTTGGTTAAAGTTACGTAACTAAAACTACAATAAATAAGTCGATAGATCATGGTCTTCCAGGTTAGAAAAAGACTGTGGTCATGGTTAAATAAATCAATGAAAAGAATAATGCCTGCGCACTCCAAACTGCAAACCACAAATAATTTTAATAGACAACATTTTTATTCCAGTCGGATCTTTGATATGTCAGAAATTACCAAAATATCATTTTGACCATTGACCATTTTTGACCTGACGTAGATCTATCTATTTTGATATTTTGGTCAAAAATTGTCATTTTTGGTCATTGACAAAGATCTGTTGTCTAGAAAACATTTGCACGGTCAAATTTTTTCAGGTCAAAATTGACCAAATATGACAATGTTGCCCTAAGAAAGAGCCAGCTAGGATCGAAATATTTATGCCGATTTTAATAAATGTGTGCTCCACTAACAAAAGACATCATGAAAGCCATCAGTGTCACAAATACACTTTAATGATTTCACCCAGCATCTATCACATGGAAGTCTTCTATTACTCCATACCTCCCCCATCACCAACACCACCCCACCCCCACAGCCATGTGGCATCCCTCAGAGTTTCTCTTGACTGGCCTCTTATTGATCTCTTATTGTCTCCATCTTATGAAAATGGATCTGTTTTTCCCTGGCGTCCCAGACGTATCACACAACTCACTGGATGCCATTCTTCCAGCCCTTGACAATGAGATTTTCACAGATATGGTCCTTCAGTGTCAGAATGGGCTGGGATAGAATGGGATGAGGGGAGTAAGGAGAGTGATGAGAACCTGCAGATCTAGATCAATATTGGCCACATCAGCATCTCAGCACCCCCACCCCTCCAAAAACAAATCTTTTTAAACATCTTAAATATAAACCAGTATGCATTCTCCGACATCCATTTCCCTTGAGTCATTTAGGACTATCTTTATTGAAGAACATAATGGTCCTGCTGATCTGAGCCTTTAGCTCTGTAAGAAATTAAAAGCTTTGACATGCATTCAGCCAACACTTCCAAACCTGACATATTAACAAGTTGTATCCTGTTTGTTTCTGGGCACAGGGACTACGTATGACATGCTGACGTCTTGTTGTGACAGTGATGTTTCCAGCTTTGGTACCATCGTAATTAAACACTTCTTCAAAACTAAAGTCAAAATATGTTGTTTCTGATTGCCTTTAAAAACAACCCATATCATCATTTTCTGATGATGCGCTTCTGTCGGCAGTACAGTAGGGGTGCAAGATCCAAAACAGTTACAAATTGCTGTTTTTTTAAATTATTCATATGACTGTTTGCTGACCATTAACCACAATGATTAAAGTTTGGTTAGATTAAGGCACAAGATCTAATTAATTAAGGAAAGATGGGAAGGATGGGCGGCTGTGGCTTAGTGGTAGAGCGGGTCGTCCACCAACCGGAAGGTCGGTGGCTCAATCCCCAGCCCACATGTCAAAGACACCGAACCCCAAATTGCTCCTGAGGGCCTTCAGAGTTTGAATGATCCATTAGTTTCTTTGGACTGATGGCACCTGCCATCAGTGTGTGAATGGGGTGAATGTGATATGTAGTGTGTGAAGCACTTTGAGTGGTCAGAAGACTAGAAAGGCGCTATACAAATACAGTCCATTTACTATCATGTTTTGAGCGAAAACAACTTCTTCAGTAAAGTAAGGGTGCTTTTGTTGTCATGATTTATGCACAAAAACAACTTAGTTGAGGTTAGAGAACAATCATAGTCATGTTTAAAAGAAACCAACGTTGACTTTGACATCTTTCCTCCTGATTAACGAATCATAACTTAGAAACAAAGGTTGTATTCAGGCATTTGAACAAACAACTAATGCTGTTTTTTTCTTGAGGGGACACAGACGAAAAGTCTTGATTCTTGTTGCACTTCCATCTCTTCCATTAGTCATCCAGTTCAACATGCTCAGAACAGAGCACAGTTTCAGCTGGTCTAGTTTGTTGGATGGAAATGTATGGAACATAACACTAGACCACCTCTTTATCACATTTCTTTTTTTTTTTACAGCACATCAACTATGGTCAGTCATATATACAATTCTTTTGAATCCAATCTCTCGTTTTCAACACCAATTTACCAATGCTGTGCACCTGTGCATCTCCAGTACTGGACGGATGGGTAAAGTTGTTCGTCAAGAAAAAGCTCCACTCCCCCTGAAATCATAAGTTGTCCTTTTTACATTACTGTTTATGTACAAGTTAACAAAAGGCTAGCTGTTTCCCCCTGTTTCCAGTCTTTATGCTAAGCTAGACCAACCAGGTCCTGACTCCAGCTCTGTACTTAACACAGACATGAGATTGATGTCCATCTTCGTATCTCACTCTTGGAAAAAAAGCTAATAAGCATATTTCCCAAAATGTTATGCTATACTTTCAAACATTGCTCTGCAATTTACGCTGCTATAAGGACAAAGTACAAAGTATGTGTTCGTCCATTTTCAGTTACTGCAACATAGAAAAACAGTGCTGTGCACCCTCTATTCCAATGAGGATTCATGATATGCAGTTCTGTTGTCAGATGTCTTCATGGAAGATGCCTTACCCAACACACACTGCTCATATTGATATATTGATTTTGAAATGAACATGTTTCTGCTCAGTGTAGCTGTCAAAGTCACCAGTCTTAAACTGTACACCCTCATGTTCATTTCACTCTTGTAAACCTTAGTATTCATTTATAAAGACGTTAACATTTTGTTTTGGTTTGTTTCGTAGAGTGCACAATAAGCAGGTCTCTCATGATTTTTATATTGTCTTTTATTTTGTTCTGTTTTGGGGGAGAAATACAACTAGAATGTGATGGCAAATCTCAATTACAGTATGTAATGCATACAGTATGTTTTTTATTTGCAGTTCATAATTTTAATAATTCCTATTAAGGGTAAAAATGGTAACTAATAGATATCACCATGAAACTTCCCCAGTTGATTACTTACATCAATTATTTTTTATTTTTCTGAAATTTTATGTTTAAATATGCAAATGAGGCATTATCTAATTAAGAATGCATACATATCCAGAATAGAAAAGTGAACATTGGATAAAGCCGGGTTCAAGATTCTTGTTTCATTTTGTTGACATATTAGAGTCAAAGGCTTTTACAGAGGGAATTCTCTTTTTATCACTCCATAAATCAGAAAATACTGTCAACAGCAAATAAATAATAATTTTTGCCATGTTTTAGGAATAAAATGTTATATAAGTCAAGCTATGAATGATATATGAACAAGCCCCTCTGTAAAAACCTTCAGAATATAGATAGGAATAAAACTGGAAAGTTTGGTTTATTTAAGTGGAGATTTCTGGCTCTTTAAAGATACGGTATGCATTGTAAAATTCTTTACAATTTGCAAGACACTACAGGTGAATAGGGTAAAGATTTTAACTATATGACCATGAAACTTCCCCAGTTGATTACTTACATTAAGACAATTATTTTTTGTGCTTGAAATACTTGCGTGAAATGCTAACCTTTGGTGAATTTAGGAGAAATCTACAGAGGCAAACAGAGTGTAGTAAAATAAACGTGTATTTTGGGCGTTTTCTTTCCACTAGTCTGTTATGGAAGCAAATTAGCCCAAAATCTCAAATTTGACCAGTGCATGAAAAAGCGATGTTTTTGCCTGTAGTGTCTCCCCTTAACGTGAAGGGGCTGAAACCGGTCAAGATGGGGTCTGTTCACACATACGGAATAGTGCCCCATTCCTCACACAGACCCTGAGAAATTATCCATTTATACTTGAAAGCACAAGCCTCATGATTCAGTCAGTATAAACCATTTGAAAATCTCACAAAATATCACAGCAACAACATTTACTTATTTTGTAACAGGAGTGCAATACAAAACAATAACGCCTTACCTTTTTCAATGGACAAATCCAGCAGCGATCCTTACTTGTGCTTGTTTTGTGGTTGCATAGGTATTGTTTTCATGGCAACAGCAGCTCTTCTTGTATTCAGTAAGCGTTCTAAAACCAACCCACAGTGACTTCTGCTGGCAACTCCTTCAGTATAAGCAACAACTCAATACAAATGTTCTCCCTGCGCATAGCCCACCAGTCACAGGCTTCGGTAGGGACGGCTGGCAGATGGCCAGTAACATTAGCCAATAACATTATGAGTTAAACAATATATGGCAAATTTCCACTGAGGAAAAATAGTTTCTTTGCATAAGCATTGAATAAAGTCCCATTCATTCTTAGACCTTGCAGATGCAGACATTTGCAAATACTTAAAAATTTTGTTGACTTTTACTGAAATGTGTAGTATATTACAGCTCTGATCATTACTGGGTGTCCTTTTGCCGTCTCTTTGCTCTGTTGTGTTTCTAATTTCCATATACTGTATATTTTTCTTTAAATAATCACGTGAGAAGACAACAACAACCCTTTTATTTAGGGTGCCTAAATCATTTATTTATTTATTTTGAATGACAGGCATGATTCTGGTCTCTTGGCTGGATACTTCACATCTTTAATATTTTTATTGACTTATTAATGGGAATATGAAGCACATTTAGCCTTTTTAAACTTTATTTTGTCTACTAACACATTTTTAATACCCTAAATCTGCTTGTGTCCATGCAGGTGAATATGTGGAGAGGCAGCTTTGCCGTGATGCCATCCTGCCCATGCCGGCTATCTGTGAGGTGCCTTGCCCAAAGGATTGTGCCCTGAGCCCCTGGACCCCCTGGTCTCTGTGCTCCCACACCTGCTCTGGAAAAAATGCGGAGGGCAAGCAGACCAGAGCTCGCTCCATCCTCGCCTATAACGCAGGGGAAGGTAACAACTCCTGCTGTATGTTCTGCACCGGGAGAACAAAGCAGCACCATACACACTGGGAAAGTCAGACAGATATAAGGTTTTGCCTATATATGGTACTCATATGGACCTTTCAGTCAATTAGGAATCAGTCAGTGTCATCTGATATGAACAAATATACCAGGTAACCCTAACCATATCCCCCAACAACCATAGCGGACCCAGCTATCCACCAGCTATCCAGTATCTTCTTTCACAAACCTATATTGGTCTAATACCACAGTGATGATAGTAGTGCAGGTCTTAAAACCCTGGTTTTTGCTGCATATATCATTTGCATCTCCTCCTTATATACCACGAGTGAAATGTCAAAGTGAAATGAATTATTCTGTGTGTTCCTCTACAGCGACTGCAAAGGTTGTGGCATGGGTTACTGTGATGCAGGGTAAGAAGTGATTAGAAGGATAACGAGCCTGCTGAACTGTTGCAAGACTAAAGCACAGTGTTTATTCTTTATTCTGTTATTGTACAATATGTTTATGCCCTTTAAAAATTCACAAGGACAATATTGTCTTTACTTCTGTTCAAGGTCCTTCCCTGCTGTCGTTGGTCCATCCAATCTTCGGTACATTCATATTTGATGTTCTTAGACGACAAGTGATTTTTGCTGATTTAGTACTTAGTCTCCATATGTTTAACTAGAGGCAAATAGAAATGTGGCTACCTGGATGTAATCTCTTCCCGCAGATCTGCTGGCCCAGCAAAATCCCTGTGCTTTTAGAATAGAAAAAAGCTCTTACACACTACTAGTAGCGCTGAGTATTCCTTAGCATTAAGTGTTTCCAACCTGAAGGTGGGTAGTGGTTATCTAAATGGTGCTGGAATATTACTGAAGTGAGTCCCTCTGGGTTTAAGCCCTACCCTCCAAGCTGCCAATCACACGGTGAGAACTGAGCCATTCTCACCAAACCTCGTTATGAGAAAAAATGGAAGGCTGCACAGATGGTTAGAGTCTGGCTTGGCAGCAGATCAGAATTTTACCTTTTACATCCCTGCTATCATTTTAACAGCGCTTGCCGTCTGACTTCTGGACCACATTGCGTGACATGCTGTCTTTGGCATTTTCACAACAACGCAGTATTCACGCTGGAGTAAGGAGACGCCTCATACATAATGGATTTCCCTGCGAATGGATACTCCTACTCCATTGCCCATGCTGGGCTTCAGGAGGCTGTCCATGCCAGAACACAATTCAGGCTGCAAGCTGCAAATTGTTTATTAGCTTTCCTGGCATTTAGGAGGCAGACACTGCTGCAGTATACAGGTTGATGTGGTGTGTGCTGAATGAAGCGTCAAGTCACATAGACCTCTCCTGGCCATATAGCAAACTGAGACAGGCTGGAAAGGACTTCAGTATTCAGCATGGGTTACAAGAGTAGGAAGGACCCCTCCATTACAAAGTTTTAATGTCTGTTGGAGCCTTCGAGGCAGAACAGGAAGGTTAATGTTTGTTTTTTTTATACATACAGATGCTGTGAAGTGTCTGGCAATTACAGTGATGTCTAATCTTTTAAAACCTTTGTTTTAATATCACAGTTTTGACCATCATTCTCATCAGTTATGATAGCATTTAACTTATCAGCTTTTCTCATCTAACTATTGATCCCTATAGGAAAGACTAAGTTGTTATAACAGAGTAGTAACTGATTGCAGCAGACAAAAAAATATGTTGGCTAAATGGCTATTTTGTGCATGAATGTAAAACATATAATTACAGTATACTGTATATGTAACATGCAGCCTACAGACTGTTGTCAATGAACTATTAGCTGCATAATCACATTGACACATTGAAACTGAACAATACTCCAAGTACCAAGGCAGCGTGTACTGGTGTTGATATGACCTAGCTATTGCCAGGTCAAGACTAACATTGGGAATAACAGCAGGGAGTGTCACCTGACAAGGTAGTGTTGAGTAAATAACTTATCCACACAGTAAATAATATGTGATGATGATACAGAGGAGACCGTTACCTGTTTACTAGGCAGAAAAAAGGACATAGCTAATCTGCAGCTATGAGCTGTGCATTTTTCAAATACATGTTTAGTTTAATTGCTAGCACTTAAATATTTATCAGTTTCAAGGTACAAAGTAATTTATTTATCATTAAACAACACAAGGTCTTACAACGAAAACTATTAACTATATAATTAACCAGTGCAGCAATAATGGTGTGTCCTTCTATGTGCTAATGAGCTCCAGGCCTGATAAATGACTGCCCTGATGAAATCCAATAATATCTGAATGATCCTGTGAAGGACATTACCCCTGTGTTGTTACACAGGGGTCAGCCATATCTTCTGTCTGAGGCACTTTCTCATGTCCAATTCAGACGCTTCATCTCTGACTGAAAGCTGTTGTTCAATGCCTTCTGAGGCACTAATGGCTGACCTTCTCCTCGGGGGTTCTCTTTTCCCAAGGTGATGGCAGCTGCTAATGACAAGGTTTCGTGGTGAAGAGGGTCACATGGTGTTCACACCCCACCTGCGTCCATATCCAGGCTTCTGACCCTCTGGTTTATCTCTCATGCTGCTTCAGCCTTGTTTGTTTTCCAACATGGGAAAATCAAAGCTAATATATGGCACTGCACAAAAGCTCATACAGCTGTGCTCTGTTACTGTCATTGTTTTGGGCTTTTGACAGAGTAAAGGTTCCCATGATTTATGGCTGCTCTATCTGTAGATTCATCCTGTTTACCAAGCACACTATTTGATGCATGTTATTTGATACAGTGTTGGGTTTACAGTATATACTATGTACAAATTCCTCTTTAATTTTTTTGTTTCCATCTTTGGTTGACTACACTACAGGCATCACTTTTAAATAGAGCATCATCTCAGTGCTTGGTTTTATTATTTCCTTACATTTTCTGTTTATGACGGCTGATTTTCTGAAGGTGGTTCTCTTTTCTTTGTCTTGCCGTGCTAGTTATTTCTGTTACTATCTGCCCAGTCATTCTTCTCCCCAGTAGACAGCAGGTGTTTGTGTGTGTCCCACTGCTCATTTGCTGTTTATAAAGTGGACATCCAAGTTGTGCTCTTTGTCTTTGTACTCCAACCAGACTATAACCACTTCAGTGCCTTTCATACTGAAAGATGCATTGGTGTGCCACAATGACTCAAGTACAAATTGGGTTGAGTCTGGGTCAAGATTGGGTTCAAATGAGGCCAAGATAGAGACAAGTGTAAGTCAAACCACCCACAAGACAGAGACAATTATGAGGTAATCGAAATGTCTCAGACCGGACTCGATACTGAGGACAGACTAGAACTACAGACTTCTAACAGACGTTTTGGGTCCCTTTGATCTGTTTTTGCCCTATATTCAAGGTACAACGTCCAAGGTCATTTATTTATCATTTTACAACACAAGGTTGTACAACGAAATTAGTTTGTAGTCCCCTCATGCTACACACATAGAACACAACAGATGATTAAATTTAGAATAGACTACCCTTTTATACCTAGAAGCTTCCAACAAGTTTTCTATCTTCCTGTATCAGTGCTGATGTGATTTTTGTTTCTGTCTGTAGTACAGTTAGACATTGGTGCTGGTTTGTGTTCCATCATTTCTCAGGTGGAATCCAGTGTCCCAACATCAGTGCCCTGCAGGAGGTGAGGAACTGCAATGACCATCCCTGCACTGTGTACCACTGGCAGACCGGCTCGTGGGGGCAGTGCATAGAGGACTCCTCCATCCCGGCCACCAACACATCTGTGGGCCGAACACGTGGCGACGATGCCTCCTGCTCAGTGGGGATGCAAACCCGCAAGGTCATCTGTGTCAGGGTCAATGTGGGCCAGGTTCCTCCGAAAAAGTAAGATTCCACATCATTCCTTATACAGGGAAATCAGGTGTGATTAAAAGCTAAATGTCATCCCATCTCTGTTACACACACTATAAGACAGGACTATTCAGCTGATTAATATGTTATTAGTAATTAGGCCTTGATGCATAGGACAGAACAGCCTGGCATATGGGCCAGATTCTAGCCCACAGACCACCAGATTGTGAGTATATGTAAATGGAATTTGTCACTGGATTCTTATTTTGATTACACTTAGACATAAGTTACAGAGTGTGAGGAGTTATTTTGGGGCATGAAGTAAAAGTATTGTGAATTTCTGCAAATACAATGAAGATGACAGTTGGTGCACTTTCAAAGCATGGATTGGAACTATGACTATGACTGACAGCTCCTCAGGTGGTGACATAATCAACAGTGCTTCACTACTAATGCTTTCATTTTGTATAAGTGAAAGGCAGCCTTTGCTTTTGGTTGTAGACTTTGTTTGCACATGGCATGTTGGGCCATTTAGTCTCCTGGTTAGTGTGTTGTTGCTGGTGTCTGGCAGAGGTGTTAGCTGATGAGCTGCTGGCCAACTGTTTTAAGCATCACGGTCTGTTTTCCCTTGAAGGCATCTGCTGGGAACATGAATTATTTATTTATTTATTCAACAGAAAGGGAGTATTATTCTGGCAGCACAGCAGCAGTATGCAGGCAAACCCCACCAGCCCCCATGCTGTGTATGGAAATTAATCTTGCTTTTATTCCTGCGCTTACTCCTAAACCTACTCTTACATGCTGAGCAGTGAGTCTGGTGCCTCGGGACACACTTTTACATCAATGGAGAGAGGGGCACGCGCTTTCACCAGCAGCACCAGCTGTGGCTAGGATGTGAGGACTGCCACCAGTAAACACAAAGTGGCATTATTAGAGCTTTCTAATGCATTAGCATGATAGCAAAAATTAAAGATGTATCAGGATAGTAATTAGGTGTGTGGTTCATAAGTGGTTTAAACTGTTGGTGTTGAGTTGTAAAATATATCTTGTTGCACAACATGCGTGCTTATATCATATGTCTTTGTTTTCTATAGAGATTTTCTTTCTCGCAAAATTTTAATTGGTGATCTGCCATGGGAATTCTGAGCAAAGCTAATTTCCCGGTTGGCTCTACAAAAAGACGACGTCCCTATTTTTCTATGGGGAATGGATTTCATGATTTGGGAATGGGTTGAGTTTCAGTGCAGCCAGGCAAATCTCTACTGATGAAAGGAAATGCAGACTAATTTTCAATAATTTGAAGTGCAACCCAACCAAAACAATTCTGAAACAAAACAGTTTGGGCCTATGGTGGCAAAACGGAAAAGCATTAGACAAGTGTATTACAAATGTATCTAAAGTGTCACAGATGGACCTATTTAGCATTTATGGGTTTACACTGACATTTCTATTTTCTATATATACTGCATCAAAAATTGTACTCATCCAAATACATTGGGCAATGTAACTTTTCAAGAAATATATGACAAGAATAAATCAGACAGATGTGGATGCACCTCTTTCCATGTAGTATGTAGTAATGGCAGTTAAAGTTGTGATGTGTAGCATTATCAACATCATTTTATCATTGTGACTGTGACTAAAATGTGTTATAATTACCATAAACAAGACATGCATCTTTGCAAGTAAAGAAAGTCACAGTTTGTCATAGGTTTGTCGTAGTACCAGTGTTTTACGTGAAACCACTCAGTGGACTACATCTCACCAACACCACATCACCAACACAACATGGCCGTCCCTTGTAACGTCAGCTTACCTGACATGTTTTATCTGGCAATTGCTGGTCATTTTATCAGCTAGGAAGCAATAGAACGAGCAAGACCCATTGCTCGTGTGACTAAATCCGGTACTTTATAAATCCTTGCTTATGGTGGGATTTGTTGGATCTCTGTAAATAATATTATAAAGAGTACGGTCTAGAACTTCTGTTATGAATTGGCGCTATATAAATAAATAATTGAACTGAATTTAATCCATGTAGGAAACACACAGGCATCGAAGCTTCAGGGTAGCTGGAATCTGGGTAGCTTGTGAAGACAGAAATTTTTTTTCTCGCCATTGACTACAGTACATATTGTTTCCGAAATAAGGTCCCATGGTGGTCCATCGGAAGGGGAGGGACTCTCAATGAGAATTGCTCACCTGGCACATCCGCCAAAAAAGTTGTCTAGCTTCCGGGTTTACTTCCGGGGTATGCGGCTCACTGAACATACGCAGTAGGGTTTCTCCCGCTGGCACAGCCCACAAGTTCCCGCTCGGTCCATAGACTTTACATTGTGATGTGACGTCACAGATTTTTAAATCGCTCGAGGAAAACCTTCATGAATCAAAAATTCGTAATAGAAAGAGTCTGTAACGTCGCATACATAACATAACATAATTTACGTACGTACATAACTTAACTGACATAACTAACATACTTACCTACCAGCCGGTTAAGAGGAGTGAGGAGTCAGGTGTCAATGGTGTGACACCTGACCTCACCTCAGTGTAAAACAGAGCAGTCAATAAAATAGGATTTTCAAAAATTGTGAATCACCGCAACCACGAGAGGTCCTTGAGCATAGAGTCATAAATGTTCACAAAAAATATTAGGCTGATGGTCTGGTGGTATGCGAGATTATCTGCAGACAGATACACACTAAGCACCAAGCGCATGATCCCCTCCAGGCTTACGCCTGACGGAGATAAAAAAACCCTAATTGAAGATACAAGGTTTTTCCAAGGTTTACTTTAACCTCATAGTCTTTGTTTCATTTCAAATCTAATGACCTGCAGTACAGAGCTAAAACATGGAAAAACATGTCACTGCACATTAAGAATGGAAGACTGAAAGTGCCCATATCTTCAACCACTGCAGCAGTACACACACACACACACACACACCCCACACACACACACACACACACACACACACACACACACACACACACACACACAGTCACTGTCTCACAAAAAGATCCAGGCACACTGGAAGCCTCCAAATGAACTCCCAGCATGGTCCCTTTGGCTCTGATCCAGCACATCTCTTTCAGATTTTCAAGGGTACTCTGTGTGTGTGTTTCTGAGCATGTCAATGATGTACTTGCAGATGTCCGGAGAGTCTGCGCCTAGACACCGTCAGGCCCTGCTTACTGCCATGCAAGAGAGACTGTATCGTCACCCCATACAGCGACTGGAGCCCCTGCCCATCAACATGTCAAGCAGGTAGCTCCAGCTTTTTGTTGGCTTCATTAAACACAATGAGGCTTCGCAGGGCCAAATGCAGCAGTGTTAGGAGAGGGAATTCATAAAAGCTTTTGTATGACTGTATTTCTCAATTAAGGAAGCATATCAAATATGCTCATCATTATTTCAGCATGATCATACAATAAAATCATCATGCACACTGAGACAGAATACCAAAAATTCCAATTCTGTTTGGGTTATGACATGCTGAATATGGAAATCCAGTTCTTAAAATCAGTCTTTTCTAAAAAGCAAAATATCAAGGTTTCCTGCAGGAAATTGGTTGGTGGAGGTGGTAAGCATCATGGGGCAAAGACTGTGACATCCCTAATATTTATTTTTTCCTAAAGCTCTCTCAGGTATTATTTTATAAAGGGGTAGAAAATTCTAATGATGTTAGTAGAGGCCGTTCTCCACAATAAACAGCTGCTGGAAATCCTGATAGTGCTGGCTAATTTGGAACCTATTTGCCAAGCAAATAAACCATGTTAAGTAGGAGAGCTCCAAACAAGTCTCAGCCTCAGAGTTAGACATGTGTGTGACTGTCATTCCCTTGAGTTCTGCTTATATATGGGCATAGTTACTCCAGAGAGGGATCTGCTGAACAAATTCGTTAATCACTAAAGTAACCTTTAACCTGAAACAGTTTTTGGTAGAAGTCCTTTGCTATAAGTGTGGAGCAATAATTGATGTTACTTATACATACAGCTCCTACCCAGAAGTTTGATAATGTTCTATATGATAACTTCTTTGCAATGGACATCATATAAGGTGAGGTGTCCATAAACAATGCTAAATGCATCACCTTATCTCCAACATTATCTCCACACTACCTTCCATTACAAATAGACATATGGCTCAGAAGGAATGGAAAAAGAAAAGTATTGCGAGGGAACACAAAAGTATTGTGAGGGAATGCAAAAGTAGTCCTCAAAAAAAATCTCGCCATGACCTTTAGGGGGCTCTGTAGGTTCCAGATAACAGAAAACAGAATACAGAAAGCAAAGGCATGAGGCACATGGTCAGGTGACTGGGACTGGAGGGAAAGGGGTTACTGCTAATTCTATGGAAGTTTGGATTGGACTTTAATAGTTGTAACCAGTGTTGGAATTTTTTGGAAATTTTGTTCACCTGCCACTGTGGCTGGTGGATTACAAAATCTACCAGCCACTTTCTTGTTTTAACCGGTGTTGTGTCGATATGTGCTACCTATTGAGATGTGCTGCTCAGCGGTTCTGTGCATGACCCACAACTCCCTGAAATCTTAAATAGAGATATTATAATATAGTATTTCAACATGCTCCCCATATTCTTACAGTATACATGGAGTGAGTAGTGGTGTAATATAAAATGATTCTGTAGTGGGAGAATTATTTGATAGGAGATATTGGTCTATCGAAATACACTATCCCTTAAATAACGATATTTTAATAGAGTATCAAAATATGCTCCCCATATTCTTACAGTACACTTACCCATTTGTAATAAAAAAAACATAAATAAAGATGTCATAATACTGTGAGCATTGTATCTTCAACTGGAAACATAAGGTAGAATTTTTCGACAAGGCAGCATAAAAGTCAGAAAAATAATAAAGAAGACCTACAATAATCAAGCGATAGGCTATTTTATTTCATAAGGTAAATATTTAAACTCTTATAAATATTAATATTCTCTCTGTCTCACTCATACACACACGTAGTAGGTGTAATGCTATTTGTTCAAGTACCGGAGCGCACCTATGACATGTGTATGAGCACGGTTAGTCGTTTCGAAGATTATGTAATCACTGTTCCTACGGTGACACATTTACATACATTAGTCAACTATAACTGACCACAAGACTGACTTTATGAATAGTTTCATCATGTTGAGAATATTACACGGCAGTCAGCCAAGCATCTAGTAGTATTAGGCGATACCATCGATGTAGTAAATTGTAATTAGTGTCATTAAGCAATAATGTACAGGCAAATGAACACAAGTAGTTGGTGTTTTGAATGACTTAATTTACTTACTTGTGCTGAGCAAATGCATTGGTAACATCCATTCTGAGGAAAAGTGCATGTAGAGGTAAGATCATCGAATAGGCTAGGCTATGAAAACAGAGCTACTGGTATGCAGGCTTTCATTTTAATTAATGTAATTGTGTTTGTAGTATAAAAGGTACAAAGTATAATAGGACAATAGGAACTATCGGAACCATCGGTAGAAAGAAAATAGTTCCTACATGAAACTGGTCACAACGAGGTCTGCGGATTATCTTGAGTAACTGGGTCATGATTTCTGGAAAGATACATTGCTCTTGAGTTTTTCAAATGTATTTTTTGGCACTTTGAGCACCACAAACCGAGTGCCATATAGTCCCATTATATTCAAAAAATGCAGACATCTCCACGGTCGATATGTCCAAAAATCGGCAAACACACCGAAACTAGATGGATAAATAGCACTACAGCTAAGATGAATAATAAATGCCACGGTGTTCAGTAGATGGTTTATCATTGATTTTGGGGTGAACCGTCCCTTTAAAATACGTGTTCACAGAGTAATTTATGCGTATTTGCAATTCACTCTGTATTTTTGTGGATAAGACTTTACACAACAAAAATACATTTTTGTGGATCATGGTACACATTTGTGGATTGTCTTCTGTGGTTTACAACTATTAAAGTCCAAAAACTTCCATATCTGGTGGACAGATAGAGAATGGTTTGGTTTGGGGAAGTGTCAAACGTAAACCAGCACTTGTTGTTTCTACATCCATGGTTACAGTGGTGTAGATTTGCCAAATGTAAAGAAACATAGGCTAAAAAAGGGGTTATGATAACTGTGCTCACTGTTAGTACTAAGGCTCAGAATGTTCCATCAACATGGTTCTTGTATCCATGGAACACTGACACACTCCTCTACCCATTCAAATAAAGATATTTACTATGTGTTGAAAACATATGGACACTGAGGCAAAAAATCCAAATAATTTCACACTGCTTAAAAGTTTTGTTTTTTTCATACAAATTGTCCCAGAACATGGAACCATCAGTTGAAGGCACTTCTGAAAATAATGGTATACCTAGCTAGGCCATGTAGTGACATAGTATATATATATGTATATGTGTGTGTGTGTGTTTTCTGTGTCTTCGCTTAGGTGGTAATACCAAGAAGAAGCAGTACAGGAAACGTATTATCATACAGTCACCAGCCAATGGGGGACAAGACTGTCCTGAAGTGCTTACCCAGGAGAGAGAGTGTGATGCTCCATCTGTCTGTCAAGGATACAGGTAACTGGTCCTATTCAACACAAACACCTGCACACATTACTCAATGACAACCTCCTAGTTTTAATTACAAGTAGGAATTATGGGGAATTTGTATGGCTATAATATCCCTCAGTTGGCTAACAGAATGGATAAAAGTACAAAAGTGGTGTGACTACAAGGCTAGCAGTAGAGTGCCACAGGCATTAAAAGAAAGAGTACTCCACCACCATCAAAAAAATTGATGCGGCAGAACCACGCATTCTTCTTCCTTTTAAAACCCAGTGCCTATATTACCCACAGTGCAACTCAATCTCCGACAGCTTGGTCAGAGATTTGGGTGTGTTATGCAAGTAGTGGCTAATGTAGCCTTGAGCCACTAGCCTCAATCAGAGATGAGGAGCAGGCTACGTAGGTCTGGTAAGCCCACTTCTTTCTAACTCCATACCGCCAGATTTTTTTCATTTTCCCATTCCTTCCACTGCTAACATGGTCTCCAGAGGATGGACCCTTGATTTTGGCTTTTTACCTAAAGTAATTGGTGGAATGCCATGATATTTCTTTCTTTCTAAATTCATGGTTCCTTCAGGAAGAACCCAGATGAATTTGATTACATGCCCTTTTCTAGAGTGCCATTCTCTGGTCTAAATGAATCAAAGCCTGTGAGTTACTTTAGGCAGTCAACTGGAGTCCACCACTGCACTCACATGGCATACTCTTGGACCCTTTTGATTATGGCCTGCTCATCTGAAAGCTATGCTGTTATTTGCTGTTACTGCCACTGCTGCTGTTCATATAACATTTCATAAGCCCCAGGGCATTTATCATCGCCACCCCCCACTGCAGTGCTTAGCATGGTGTTTCTTTGTGGGGAGTGACAAGATCAGAGCCTAGACACCAAATAATCAACTCTGTAGGACATACTCTGCATTCACATAATAATCCATTTCACATGGAGTTGGCTGATTGAACTTTTAATTTTTGTCCTCCCAGCAGCAAAGCTCTAAGAATAGCAAGAATATTAGTGTGTGGTTAGCTCCATCCAAAGCTTTGGTAAAGGATGTAGTGAACAGAAAATCTTCTAGGGATTTCTAGCAAGGCATTTAAGGTTCCTGTTTTCCATCTGGTCCAGGGATTCAAACTAGCAACCATTCACTCCCCCCTGCATCTAAGTTCAAGGCACCTCTGATTCTTATACAACTTCTTCTTTAGATGGAAAATCCACAAGTGGCGGCGATGCCAGCTGGTTCCATGGTCAGTTCGCCAGGACAGTCCAGGAGCTCAGGAGACCTGTGGGCCAGGCCTTCAGGTTCGGGGTGAGGACAGGCACACACACACACACACACACACACACACACACACACACACACACACACACACACACACACACACACACAGACTTCACAAACATTGATCAGATCCTTCCATCTTCATTCTCTCTTTGCGAGAGCCTGGAACAAGGGAGTTAGCATCAAAGCAGTACCTTGGGGCTGCATACAACTTTAATCTAGCTATAAATGACATGGGACTGAGAAGAGGGATGTGAATGTAATAGTTAAATAGTTAAAATGTCACCTTTTCCACTCCACAATAACAATAGAGATGACTGAAGGACATGGTTAAATACCAGGGTGTTCAGTAGATGGTTTATCATTAGTTGAGCTTTCTTTAAAAAAGCCATACAAGACCAGACAAAAGGACGAGCACTGGCAACAAACTGCAGCTCCAATTGCTTTGGACTAAATGTTACCTCATCATCAATTGCTGCTCTGACATCAGCAACACTGCTATTTTTGCATCTGTAGTTTTCAACTAATTATGAGTAATTGGGTAAAAGTAATAGTTGTTGGGTTAGTGTTGAAAATCAGTTGTCAATCTAGGACTGAAATCATTAGTTGATGAGTCAATCAAAATATAATTTATCAGAAACTATTTTCAACATTCATCAAGCATAATACCAAACAGTCGAGCATCTCATTTTAGCTTTTCTCTTTTTCACATCATTGTTAATTAGATTGTTTACTTAAGTAAAAGAACCATTACAGTAATACTCCATTACAAGTAAAATACTTGTAAAATAATCATGTAAAAAGCCCCACATTCAACATCCTACTTAAGTAAAAGTCCTGCATTCAAAATCCTACTGAAGTAATATTATCAGAATATTGCAAAATATTGGGTCCTATGACTATATATATGACATTATTCAGTTCAATTCAATTTTATTTATATAGCGCCAATTCATAACAGAAGTTATCTCAGTTATTATTAGAATGTAATGCTGAAACACTGCTGTAGCTGTTTGTAGTGGAGCTAGCTTTAACTTCTTTATATACAGTTAGGTATTTTAGTCCAGTGGTTCCCAACGTAAGGGTCAGGTCCCTCCAAAGGGTCACAAGAAGTCTGGAGGGGAAAGACGCTCTTTGGTAGAACTGCTAACAACTCATAGACATCTGAAACATGACAAGGGGACCCAACTACACATTGCTTTTTTGTAAGGGGTCAGAAGTCAAAAAGGTTGGGAACCACTGCTTTCTTTTTTCAGTGAAAAATCTCTTGTCATGGTACATTAATTCAATCAATTAGCAGACTCTTGAAACATGCATTGTCCATCACAGTGAACATGAAGTTTGCAGAAAAGTTTATCAAAGTTCCATTATTGTTGTGTGGATTTTTCAAATAATTTTACATTTAAACTGCATTACCATGCAATAATAATATAACGTTGACCAGTCAATGCCTGAAACTTCCAGAACTACATCCAAAAAACTGGATTGGATGCATTTAAAAATTGTCAGCAAAAACGTAAAGTATATACTTTATAACAATTAATCACTTAATTGAAAAAAAAAATTGTTAAATTGGATGGTCAAAATATCTATAAAGATACATGCATACATCAGCTGCGTTGTTTATTTATTTTTCAAATGTATCAATGTGCAGGCTCTGTTGTAAAACACACTAAAAATGATTTATGATGATGATTTTAGTGCCAACACCAGCAGGACAATCTCAGAACAAAACATGTACTATACCTTTAAGATGACTTGCTGAATATAGCACTAATGCCTGTGGCCTGAGTGAGAATTCAAGCAGTTGACCTGTTATCAGTGAACACACTCAGACTACTGGTCTCTCAGAGACAGAGGCCATTATCTGATTCCAATGATGAGCATCCTGCTCCTCCATCTTGGGAGGCTCTTGACATTATGTACCATTACCTGTAATCGTATACTCTGAGCTGGAGAGACACAATTCAATACAAGCCTCTTACTATTCACCCACTCACTCAATACAACGTGCAGAAGGCCATAACCATTTTACAGCCCTTACTTCTAGTATTTCCCATGAATGTGTGTGGGTGGGTGCAATAAATGTTGTGGGTATAAGAGAGGAAGACTGAGGAATATCCTGAAATAATGATTGTTTTAATATTCGTGTTATTGTTAGCATATTGTCACCCTGGTTTTCTTTACTATGGGGCAGTTTGACTAAGGCCAACTTTTAGCCGTCTATGTTTATCTCACTGATAAAACTCAAGCCAAGCTAATGTGAACTGGCATATGCCACAGTACAACTCCTACTGGTCATTTAAACCATTAAAGAGCAACTCCCCTCTAAACTGTGTATGTGCATTGTTGCTCCTCTGACCTCTGCGTGTTGACACTGTAGGTTAAAAGTCTGTTGGACTGGATGGTCACACACATAGCCACAGATGGATTTGGTCAGGTGTGTAGACCACTACTTAACTGCAGTTGTGGAATGTAACTAAGTACATTTACTCAAGTACTATACTTAATTACAAATTTTAGGTACTTTGTTTGGGTATTTCCATTATGTGCTACTTTATACTTCTACTCCAGTACAATTTATAAGGGAAATATAGTTTTTACTCTACTACTAAATTATTTGAAGTCTTTTGTTATTACAGATTCAGATTTTATGTAGAAAACCTGTGATGAGCTAATAAAATATTCAGTTCAATTCATTTCAATTCAGTTGTATTTATATAGCGCCAATTCATAACAGAAGTTATGAGAGAGAGAGAGAGAGAGAGAGAGAGAGAGAGAGAGAAGGGGGGTGGGGGAGAGGGAAGCACGATGCAAATTCCACCTAGAATTTTAAAATAGTTATAATATAATGGTAGTAGTAATATTAATAAAGTAATAATAATAATAATAGGAATGACAGCTATAGGAAAAATAATGACAATAATAGTAACAAAGCCAATAACAACAACTGTAGTAGCAGTTGTCGAGCAGGAACACGGGGGCAGCAGGTGGCCCACAACCACTGATCCAGTCTCTGCAGCACCGGAGGCAGAAATACCTGCTGAAAGCGACAGAAGGAGAGAGGAGAGAAACGAGAAACCACAAAACTACGGGAGAGTTAAGATGTCTAGTTAGTAGCATGTAGTAATGGGATAAAATGCATACAGACAGAGAGGGAGAGGAAGAGAGAGGAAAGAGGTGCATCATGGGAAGCCTCCCGGCAGTCTAGGCCTGTAACAGCACAACTTAAGGGATGGTTCAGGACCTGAGCCAGCCTTAACTATAAGCTTTATCAAAGAGGAAAGTCATAAGCCTACTCTTAAATGTGGAGATGGTGTCTGCCTCTCGAACCCAAACTGGGACCTGATACCACAGGAGAGGAGCTTGATAACTGAAGCAATATGATGCATTGGTATAGAGAAAACTAACTAACATTATATAAAATAGTTAAAATTAACCCTACCTTGTAAACTACAACTAAATTTTGCTACTTACACATAAATGTATCAAAAATAGTAATCCAATAATATAATATTTAATAGTATATAACCCACAAGGGGCATTCGTCTGCATTATAGGTACTTTTCTTGATTTAATTTTATACTTTAAAAACTTTTAATACATTTTCCTAGAATTATTTACGTCCTTTAGTAACATTTTGAGAGCAGGATTTTTACCTCTAATTAAGTATTTTTACAGGGTCATTTTTACAGGGTACTTTTACTTAGGTAAAGGATCTGAATATCTCTTCCACCACTGCTAAAGTGCAGTGTGAAGTGTTGCACTGTACAGGGTGTGGACAGAGCATGCAGAGATCACCAGATGCCAGTACAATCTGGTCATTGGCCTGGGTGTAGTTACTCTTTCGGTGATGAAAACAGACAGTAAAATCATCAGTCTGTGTCCAGTAGATGATTGGCTCTGACATTCCATGCAAACACTCCAGTTTACACAACACTATGTTCAATGATAGCAGACAACCACAACAATTTAATGTTGCTTCCAGGGACTACTTTATGAATGTCTATAAAGAAGTCATGACAATCTTGCTGCGTCTCATTGGAATACGTTTTCTAAAAACAACAGAAGAAGGAAGAAGAAGAACTAGGAGGCAAATTAAAATACTTTTATTTTTTTTATAATTGCAAGATAAGATATTTTATATAAAATAACAACTAATCGTCACATCTGTTTAGATGTCCGATCATACGTTAAATGCACAGCATACTGCGTTCTATATACTCAGTGAATGTATGCATAGTGTTTATGTACATTATGTTTCAAGTAGGAAACTGCTAAATCTAAAGGCCATATTACCACATACAACTTTTTATATCAGAGGAGTGTTTGTATAGTGGTAGGGGCTTATTGTCTCAAGGTATAGTGTATGTTGGAGTTTTAGATGGAGTGTCAGACCCAACAGTCTACCGTAGACACTTGGATGACTCATGTTCTCATCATTTACATAGAAGTATAACCCACAAAATGAGAAGTCTCCATCCTCATAGATCTCCATTCGCTCCTTTCCCCTGTAGCTGTTTCGTGCCGGAAGCAGGATGGTGGGCAGGCAGACGTTGAAGCTTGTCTTAAGTTTGCCAGCTCCATGCCACCTCTCACACAGCTCTGCCAGCTGCCCTGCCAGGAAGACTGTCAACTCAGCAGCTGGTCCAAGTTCTCCCCCTGCGCAGCCGATTGCGTGGGTGTCAGGACCCGCAGGAGGATGCTAGTTGGTGAGTGACAGACTTTAACGTGTAGCTGACTTCAAGATTACATCAACCTTTAAAGTAAGATCAGTGGCTGCGGGACGTCACGTTAGCTCACCCTGGTAGCATGCGTACCATTAAGCCTTAGTCCTTACTGCAGCAGCCCGAGTTTGATTCCAACCTGCAGCCCTTTGCTGCATATCATCCCCTCTCTCTCCTGCCTTTCCTGTCTATCTATAAGCTGTCACTCTCAAAAGAAAGACAAAAATATAAAAAAAAAAAATCAGTGGAAGTGAAAAACTGATTTTGAATTTTAACTTTTATATGTGTAAAGCTGAGAGAGCCCCAAACCTCCCTGTGATTTAATTTCCCACAGTTCCACAGGGAACTGGCCAGTCTAAGCAGGCTTCTACTGACAGCCGCTGAGCAGCCTCTGTGTAACAGCTGGGAGATCCATGTCATACTTAAGGACCGATAATCACGACATAGCAAAATCTTAAGTAGTTAATAGTTAATATGTTTCTTGCAGGGAGGAGCAAAAAGCAGGACCAGTGTAAAAACCACCAGATGTATCCCGTGAGCGAGACCCAGTACTGCCCATGTAACAAATACAATGCTCAGCCTGTGGGTAACTGGTCGGACTGTGTCCTACCTGAGGGCGGCCGCATGGAGGGTCAACTCGGCATGAAGGTCCAAGGTGACATCAAGGAGTGTGGCCAAGGATATCGTTACCAGGCCACGGTGTGCTATGACCAGGACAACCGTATAGTGGAGACCTCTCGCTGTAACAGCCATGGTGAGATGTTGAAATGATCTAGTAACCTTAACCCTAACTCTTTTTAATTTTAAGAAACACCATCACATTACAACTAAATTGAAAAACACTGATTCAAATTTAAACCCGGTAATTTACCTCAAATTGCTGACAAATCGTTAACTCCCAGTGGTAAACTCAGGAAAGCTTACAAGTTACTGCATTTTACTTCAATACATTAAGTGTCTCCATATTATTTGTCATAAATGCTTGTAACAACCTACATGTGCAACTTGTACAAGCTAAACAAAATTCCATTATGTACACCCATGCTTGTGATGGACTGTATTTAGCAGTGATCAGTGACCATCTGAATGCCAACAACTGCTGAATAGGAATAGGTCTAACCCAATTTCCCCATTTCAAGCAAGATCCTTTATCTTTTTTAAAAAGAAATAACACATTTTTCAGGGGGTGTTAAGTTAACTCTTTAAGTTAATAAGGATTTCCCAGCAGCACCATAAAGTACTGACCTGTGTGCCATATATTGTGCTATTCTGAAGACCACCAAGGATGCACCTGTTGTGTTCTCTAGATTAATCTTCTGTTTTTGGAGGACCTTTTGGAATGGGACAGCCTTGTTGCTCTTGACAACAGGTTGTGATGTAATGAGACTGGTGTAAATACGACAGCATTGGTTGCTTGTTCTAATGTCTAAAACAATCTATGTTTGTGTTTTCCTGACAAGCGACTTCTTGTGGTTCTAAGAGTAATGGCTATTATTTAAGCAAAGGTGGAAATAGTTTGACATTGTTATTATATGAGGAGAATATGAGGGGTGGGTGGTTGGGCTTACAAAGCATAATACTTTTCAGAGAGCTTGGTTCCTTCCAACAGTCAACTGTGATTTCTTTTTCCATGATCACAATTTTAGCTTAACCTTAACCACATAGTTTTAGTGTCCTAATATTACCCTATCTTAATCATAGAGGTGACAGATCAGAAAATTATCATATGTATCTATTTTTTGAAGGTCATATGGGTTGTATTGGAAGGCAGTGACAAACAACCTATTTTGGTATAGATATGAAGACTTGTTGGATGTAACTCATCGTAAATTGTGGACTTCAAAGGAGAGACAGACCCTGAAATGGGACACAGCTGGAGACTACCAATTGTCTCCACCGTGATTTCAGTCGTGCTGGAGGTTGCATATAGAAAAGAACAACTTGCATGCTTTAACTCACTAAAATAGGTATATTAGCCAACAATTGTTCTTCAACAAGCAATCCTTTCCAAACATTTGGGATCAGTCTACTGTCACATTGGACCCAGCTCAGGGTCAGTTATCAGTGTGTCCTTTTATCAAACCTCCAGTGTAAATTTGACAATCAATCAGGGGAACATGGGGATGTATTTGCAGCCAGCAGCCCAAATCTGTCAGGCCACATTGCAGTGAGCTGTATTAACATTCCATAGTATATTCCAGTAAAGGGAGAAAAGGGAATTAAGAATCCCAGTGCTGCCGTATTCTGCATCTTAGCCCTGGGAAAATACAGAACACATCAAAGCACCCGGGGGAGTGAGCGAGTCTGTGTTTGCTCATTGAGAAACTCATCTTGATGAGAGTCAAAGCTTTTCTCCCAATATGGGGTTGCTTGATAGTAACTGGCTGTAACTGTAAAAAGATACTGGACTCAAAGTCGGTACTGCTGCTTGCTTTCTCTCTGATTCAGGAGTCTTTGATTGGCTCTTTTATGCCAGAGAATATTGTGAGAGTAACATGGTAATTGCTTGCTCCTTCCTGCTGATATTTGTCTTCTGGCACTGCAATTTTAGATCCTGCAGTTACTTATTATTTCACTTTTCTGGTGTGTTTATTTATTTTTTTGGAGTTTCCACTTCAGTGAGTGATTTCTTCCCTAGAATTTTCCCTGATTTCCTTTGGTCAACCTTTAAAGAACAGCTGTACATTTTAGCTTTCAATCAAAGCTGGGTTTTTGGATACATGTACAAAGCTAACTTGTTGGTCGATTGTCGATTGCGATGCCAATAAACATATGGATTTAGAATAATTTAATGCATAATATGAATGGAGGAGAGCCAAGATGATGTAGGAGGGATGGATTGAGGGTCTGGGGGGTGAGAGTCGAGGGATTAAGAGATGGGGCAAAGAAGGGATGAGGGTCGAGGGATAAAGGGCTAAGGGGATGAAGGGTGATGGATAAAGGGAAGAAATTAGGTTTGTGGACAGATGGATGGAGAAGTACGTTGATGGACTGATGTCAGCTTATGGTGGGAAAATTTTCTGTGGCCGAATTTTCAGTGCATCCCTATAATTTATGATTGGCCTCACGCAGGCCGGACAGGGACGTACAAAGGGACGTACAAAGTAGTTTGCCCAGGTCTGGAGTAGATGGTAATGATCTTGTTGGACCATTCATGCCCCCAAAGAATGGCTGCTATGATGTTAGAGGAAGGAGTGAGAGATGAGAATTCGGGTGGCCATTTGTCTCAGAACGACCTGCCACAGTAGTAGCTGCCAAAGCTGATAGAAGGGGCTGCATCTGTGAACTGCTGAATGTCTTCTGGCTTGGTGACGTGGTCATCATAAAAGAAGGAAATGCCGTTCCAGGAGGAGAGGAACTGGTGCCATCGTTTTAGCTCCATCTTGCATGCTTTGTCCAGTGTAACGTGGTCGTGGAGAGATGGAACAGAGGTGGCTATGAAAAAGAGGTGTGACAAGAAGGATCAACCTTGAGGGATGATGCAGATGGCGTAGTTGAAGTGGCGTAGTAGTTGACGTTTGGTGCACCTAGTATCAAGATGATGGCCAAAGAAGAGGAAGGGATGGAGGGACACATGTGCTCAGGTTGTTTGTGAAGCCTGAGGGAAAATAGAAGAGGAATGATATTGCTCTGGAACAGAATGAGCATGTACAGGGTTTGGTACAACCTGGCCCTCTGAGAGGGCTGATGTGGAAGGCTGGGCTTCTTCAGCCATTGGATGGTGGAAAGGGATGTTTTGCTGACTGAGTGTGCGCTTCAAGCGAGCGACTGTCCACTCGGATATGTTTGAAGCTGAGGGATGGTCGGAATGAATTCTGGTCATGGTGGCTTCGCTTGTCATACGAGCACCTGGATCTTGAGCGGGTCAGAGAGAGGTGTCTGGAACGGGCAACCCTCTGACCCTCCAATATCAAAGATGGGATCTTCAACGTTGTTGAAAGGTGAAGGCCTGACAACGCTGGAGTTGTCGGAGGATGAAAGCCGAGAGTGCCAGGGAATATGGCTTTCTGAGCGGGGTTGCTGAAAAGGTTGGGTATTAGGAGATGGAGGGGACTCCAAGAGTTCAGGAGTTTGTTGATCTTCTTTAAGCAGATTGCTATCTGAAGGATTGAGAAGGAGCTCCTGTGTCATGGTTTAGGTAAGCGTTTTCTATGCAAGTCGGTCACAGGTCTTGTGAAAACTGAATAATGGGGAAAGAAACGGATAAGGTGTGCTTAAATACTTTTGTGCAGAAATGGGATGTGTTCGAACCTAGTTATAAAACTTAATTTCATTTTCATTTAACATCCATTTTCTGAGTTTCACAGGTTGCTTTTGAAGCTACTAGTGCAGTGCCTATTCAAAATGTGTCTGTTCATAATGGGCCGATTGCTTGGCCTCCGATATTGCTGCTTGCAGCTTTCTCGAGAACTGCTCATCCAAACAACTTAACACTCGACACTGCGCTACTTTGGGTCCTGAGCAATGCTAAAATGTAACATCTCTGGTCTCTCTTTCTTCATCTGTTCTTGAATGTACTGTAGTGGCTATTAGGGCTGGTGTTTGTGAATTGGACTTTTTTGCAATGAGGCTCATTAGGGGTGCATTTCACCATTTGTGGATGCTTTGAGAATTGCACGGTTTCTTTTGTCTTATTTGTGCTTGTTTAGCAGAATGATTGGTTGGCACTTAGCATCTGCCATCAGTGTATGAACATTTGTGAATTGGGTGAATGTGATATGTAGTGTGAAGCGCTTTGAGTAGTTGGAAGACTAGAAAGTTGCTATACAAGTACAGTTCATTTATTCTGCATACTACTGATGGGCCACAATATCTAAAAAGACCACCAGACCCATGGAGTGGAGATCAGCCACCCCATTTCGAAAGATACCTGGTTTCCTGCTTATGATGCTCCTGCTCTCTGGGGATGTTCAACTATGTCTGGGACTAGTTACTCCGGGAAAATCGCAAAACTCCAGCGTTGAGCTCCACCTGTGTAAGTCCGAGGTGGTGTCTCCTATGGAGGTGAATGACCAGGAGCTTTCTATACCTGGCTTCTCCCTCAACAGAGTGAGCTGATCAGCATTGGGAATAATGATCTAGTAAATAATTTACCCCTGCAGTCTCCTGGTATTTTTTATGAGACACTGACTGTCATAAAATCTGCAATAAGCGCCTCCATGTGTCAGAACCCAGCAGTGAGAAAGCAGAGGCTATCTAAGACATTCTGTCAATCATGCAAAGGTCCTATGGGACCCGCAGTTGAAACAGAGGACTTTTTGGTGGACACTTGAACATCAGAAGTATGTATGTAGTGCTTTATAAAGAAGTAAGGACTTTAAAATCAATTCTAAAATATACAGGTAACGAGTGCAGGGTTGTGAGTAGTCGGATACATGTAATTTTCTTATAGACTTTTTAGGTAGCCTGGTAAAAAGAGAGTTGCAGTAATCTACAGTAACTTGTCACTTGTAAAAAAAATATTTATATCAACATTTCAGGAAAAAAAAAGAAAGTGAATAAGTGTGCTTTCCAAAATACTAAACTATTGCTTTAAGTTAAATGTTTGATGAGTCAATTTCTGCACTGATAAAAGAAAACCAGACGAAAATATTAAAACCTTTCCCTTCCAACGGAAGTATACAAACAGTATTTCCTTTTACTGCTCCAGTGACATGTCATCAACAGTTTTGGTCTGTCCTTGTCTGTAGAGGATCATAGATCTGTACGGAAGATTTTTTGTTAATATGTGATTGGTTACAGGGTACATTGAGGAGGCTTGCATCATCCCCTGTCCATCTGACTGCAAACTGAGTGAATGGTCCAACTGGTCACGCTGCAGCAAGTCCTGCGGCAGTGGGGTCAAAGTTCGCTCCAAGTGGCTCAGAGAAAAGCCCTACAATGGCGGGAGGCCATGTCCTAAACTGGACCATGTCAACCAGGTGAGAGAGGTCTCACATTAAACTGTGTGATTAATGTTTCAACAAAAGATTACAATTTAATGTTTGTCTTTGTGAGGTTTGATGTGTTTCATTTTTTATGATGCAAGATGAGAGGAAAATTACTTTTACTATTACTTTAAATGTATATTTCTGTTTAATTCCTGAGTACAATAATCAGAATTACCTTTTTTCTGTTACTCCTTTCTCTTCTTTGATGAATGAATTCCATCCACAGGCTCAGGTAAGTACACTGTTTTATGTTTTTACCCCTTTCTGTAGTAATTATTTTGGAACTTGGTCTTTAATTTTTCTGAAATAGTGTTTTTTGTTTGCTTTAAGTCAAGTTGTTAAAGGAAAAGTCCAATAAATAATAGTCTAATTAAAACTGGATTTTAATCTAACGAATCATTGTTAATCTTAATAAATATTCTTCAATTCAGTATACTTTTTTGTTGCTAAACTACACATCTCCTGTAGAAGATAAGACAGGTAACCACGGTGTTTGCGTGTGTCAGGTGTATGAGGTGGTGCCGTGCCTCAGTGACTGTGGGCAACATGTCTGGGTGGCAGAGCGCTGGAGTGTGTGGAAGGTCAGCAATGTGGACCTGAAGGATAACTGTGGTGAAGGTGTTCAGACCAGGAAAGTCAGGTAAGATAAGCCAAACCAAGTCTTTACAGCCAAACTCTAGGCCTTTCTCAGTCTGCGTTCTTCTCTGTACCTACATCAGTCACTGCCCAAATTCCAGTTCGAAATCTGCATTTAGCCAATTAAATTCCAAATGCCCAGAAGTATTCTGGGCCCACACGTTTTCTCAAGCATAAAGTGACGTGTGTGAACTTTGGGTAGACAAGTATCCCAAGCCTGCGCTTGGCATCAAACAGCAACGATGATGGAGGACAGCCAGACTCAAAACTGTTGTAATGTTTGTCCTACAACAGTTACTGTGTCACCAAAGTTAGTTTTGAGATTTTTTTCAATTATCCATCGATTTATCAACATAGTGTTAACTTGAAAATGTCCTCTGATGTTTTTGGAGATAGGAGATATGTAAGCCAGGCAAGACTGGCTGGTCATCTCACGAGCTGGCCAGCCAGTCAGCCTCCATGGTCACCCTGGACAGAGCAATCTGATCTCAGCAGCCCTTTGGTAGTTTACTGGTGTCTCTGATGTCTCCGTAGCATTTTAAACATGAGATGTCATTCGTTTTGGAAGATAAACTTTGGTCTCAATATTTGATACTGCCAAATTGGTTTGGAAGGTTTGTAGTTTAAAGAAAATGTAAAAATTGGTTTAAAAACATTTTTAATATATATTAACCCCTTTGCAGACACTGATTATGTAACATTGCTGGCTTCATTTATCTGTTAAAGAGAGAGAAACCACTGATACATTTTCGTATTATCATGCTGCATGTAAATCACTTTTATATATTAATTTTTATCCACATAGTTGGCATGAATGAAAAGTGAAAATATAGAGAGTGTTGGTCGGATTATTACTGTGGTTGTACAAGGGTTTGTTAAACCTCTTTTGCCCCGGTCAGGAAAATAGATATATCCTATATTAATATCCTTAAGTTAAAAAAGCATCTTTCACAGTGTTTTTTTAATTTTCTTAGTGCATAAGAGATGATGATTGAGATATTACAATTAACTGCAGTGAAGGATGTACAATTTATCTCTCTGTGGTTATGGTAAATGGACTGTACTTGTATAACACCTTTCTAGTCATCCGACCACTCAAAGCGCTTCACACTACATATCACATTCAGTCCAAAGAAACTAATCATTCACACACACACCGGGCACAGCCTTGGGAGCAATTTGTTTTTCCCAAGGACACTTCAATATGTGGGCTGGGGGAAGCTGGGATCGAACCGCCGACCTTCTGATTTGTGGACGACCCGCTCTACGACTACATAACAGCCGCCCCTGTGCATGTTTAACTTTGTGCTGCTGCTGTTTTACGTTAATCTGATGGCATTCAATTCAGACTTGTGTCATATTAAATGTGATATGGAAATGTTAGTAGGATTGCCGTTGTGACTTTTACGTAAAATGTGACTCGAATGCTTATTCACACATGAGACCGACATCAGATTTACGTAAAGGGCTGCATGTCTGAAAGGGGATTTAAAACATATTTAACTATATAATAGTAATGACTTACCTCTTCACCAGGATATAGGTTGATTACATCCAGAAATGTAACTTTGCAGAGACAGACTATCAATGTTTTAACTATTCTTACTCATCAATAGTTGAAATGAATAACGATGCTATAATGCCTGTCACAGATTATGTAGTGTTGTGGAAATAGACTAAACCTTACTTGAACCCCTTTGTGTTCAGATGTATGCTGAACACCATAGACGGGCCCTCTGAGCAGGTGGAGGACTACCTGTGTGATCCAGAGGAAATGCCTCTGGGGGCTCGCAACAGCCGGCTGCCCTGCCCCGAGGACTGTGTGTTATCAGACTGGGGAGCCTGGAGCCCATGTCCACTGGTAAGAATGACATATTACCATCTCTGTTACTGTACTGCTCCTCTACACAGTGCTTTATGTTCACAGAAGAGGTAAGTAATCTTCAAACTGTCACTGTCATTAATATTTGTTTGAAGTAGTTTTTGGGCAATTTTGCCTTTAGCTGATATTGGGCATTTGAGAGATGACAGGAAACAGCAGGGGGTGAGAAGGGAAGGACATGCAACAAAAGTACCCAGCCAGGATCGAACCAGGGACATTGTGATCACAGTATATTGAGAGTGTCTTAACCACTAGGTCTCTGTCATTTATATTCAGAGATCTGGTGGAGAATAAATCAGCTAAACTCAATTTATAATTGTGGGAAGTCTTATCAAACTGATGCAAGCCATACATAATCTGTTGCTTATTTCCTTCTCCTTTGTCTTCTCATAAACATCCAGTTCACTAGATAGCTAAGAAACACTGACTGTTGGTAATGGCAAAATAAAATCCCTTCCAATTGCTTGTTTGAAATCAGAAAGCCTGGAACTCATTACGCTAAAGGCAGAGATTGAATTGAAATCCTGGACAGAGTTTATTGAATTCATGGACAAAGGGAATTTTGTGGTCCTGATAATTATATTTACCTTACTTCACTTTCACAACTTTTTCATATAATCCCAATCTTACCAACACATGTATTCTTCAATAAAAAGTTACCCAACATCAGGGTCGTGAATGAAATAGCATTAAAGGACCTAACCAGACAAATCAGCCCTTTTCTGTGCTGTGGAGGAGAAGGAGAAGGCTACACTGGCGCTCTGCTGCTCATCTGTAGGAAAAAGTGGTACCAATATAAAGGGTTGGATATCTTCTTGATGATTCGATTGCATCAGTTACATACCAATATTGCAAGTGCTTCTTAGAATTTTTTATTTTAATAAGAAGAACTTAAAGCAGCTATATATATATATAATATATTTTTATAATAACAATGTATCAACTGACAATGTGAAAGAAGTCGCTCATAGTGATGAATCTACAGAGAATTATGCAGCTCCCATCGACTTTACATAACTTTATAGTGAGTTTCAGCTCATTTTTTATGTGTAGTGCCCAAATTTACTGTCGCTCAAAAAAGCTCTAAAACCCACTGTACACTACCTTCTCAGCAGCAAACAGCAGGCAGACACAGTTAGAGTCTAGCTGGTGAACATAGTTGAGCATTTAGCAGCTAACGATCTTTTTCTCAGGAGTTGGTAGAGACCAAGAACAGAGCTAAACTAGCTATCGTCTGGATGTGTACATTTACTGTTTCACATTATCAACTTAAAAGGTGAGATGTCAGTGTTGTGTTCACAACTTGTTTCTGCTACCTGCAAGTGGCCAAAAAATCAGTTCGTGCAGGTTTACATTTTTTATCTTATTTCACTAGTAAGCGACAGTTATTTTGTTTTGGATATAAAATAGTGTAAAGATGAATTTATAGGCTAATTTGCAGCCACATTCCCCGCTTCTAAAAGTTGTGGACCAAAATGGGACACCAAGAAAAATTAAATTAACTACGGCCAAAACAATTAATCTTGATTTTTTTCAAGCTTGATGCTTTTTTTATCACGTGAATGCAAAAAGACTAAGACATGAAACGTCTATATTTTCTAAGTCTAGATGTGCAAAACAATTGAGCTACAATAACAAAACACCTGCACCACTTGCAAGGCTATCATCCATTTAAACAATACAGGCTATCCTACTGAGCTATGGACTGTCAGTACCAGATGCTTCTACTAAGTACAGTGCATTTTAATAATGAGTTGGAGCACAAATAGGCAGAAACTCAGAGTCCACTTACCAATTCATCGGCTCCTGGCATACTTGCCAACCCTCCCGATTTTCACGGGAGACTCCTGTTTTTCAATGCCCTCTCCCGGCTTCCTCCTGGGGTCACAATTCTCCCGTATTTCTCCCGATGAATGACACATTTTCACACCTTTTTTTCCTTTGCGTTATCACTATAATAATAATAATAATAAAACTATATTTATAGATCACTTATCAAAACAAAGTACAAAGTGCTTCACAACAAGAGAAATAAAATATCACAGTGAATGACGAAATATAACTTCATGAGATGACTTCAACGAAGACACTGAATTAGACAGCCTAATTTCTTCGGGCAAGTTGTTCCAGAGCCTCGGGGCCCTGATAGCAAAAGCTCTGTCCCCCTTAGTTTTCATCCTGTACTCAGGAACAGACAGGAGACCCCTGCCCGAAGATCTCAAACTACGTAAAGGTTCATAAGGGATTACAAGGTCTAAAATATAATCTGGGGCCAGGCCATGAAGAGTCTTAAAAGTAATCAACAAGATCTTAAAATCAATCCTAAAGCAAACAGGGAGCCAATGTAAAGAGGCTAAAACAGGTGTTATGTGGTCATACTTCTTGGTCCTGGTTAACAGCCTAGCAGCTGAGTTTTGTACAGTCTGCAGTCGTGTCAGAGTTTTTTGATTAAGACAAGTGAACAGGCTGTTACAATAATCAAGGCGTGAGGAGATAAAAGCATGCACAACAGTTTCTGCATCACTAAGACTTAAAATAGATCGTATTTTTGCAATATTTCTGAGTTGATAAAAACATGATTGGACAAGCTTAGTGATATGTTGCTCAAAACATAAATTGCTATCAAACAGGACACCAAGATTTCTTGCGACAGGCTTGATATGTTGTGACAGGTTACCAGTGGATGGCAGTATTTGTTTAGTGATGTGTTGGGGCCCAATAACAAGTATTTCAGTTTTATTTGAGTTGAGCTGAAGAAAATTTATTGACATCCAATTTTTTATGTCAGACAGGCAGTCCTGCAGAGAACTCAGCGTACTAAGGTCAGTGGGCTTGACAGGGAGGTACAACTGTGTGTCATCCGCATAACAATGAAATGAAATACCATGTCTGCGGATTACATCACCCAAGGGAAGCATAAATAACGAGAACAGTATTGGTCCCAGAAGTGAACCTTGAGGCATACCATACTTGATATGGGAAAACGAAGACATGAAGTTATTAATGCTAACACAGAATTTCCTATTGGACAGATAAGATGAGAACCAGTCTAGTGCAGTGCCAGATATGCCCACCCAGTGCCTCAGTCTATCTAAAAGAATGCCATGATCAATTGTATCAAAGGCAGCACTTATGTCCAACAGCACAAGAATTGAACACATACCTGCATCTGCATTCATTAAAAGGTCATTAGTGACTTTGAGAAGGGCTGTCTCAGTGCTGTGGTGTTGATGAAAGCCAGATTGGAACTTTTCAAAGGTATTATTGTTTTCCACAGCAGCAAGAAGCTGCTTAGATACATGTTTTTCGTGAATCTTCGAAATAAATGGCAATTTGGATATTGGGCGGTAGTTATCCAGGAGGGTGGGATCAAGCCCAGGTTTTTTTAGGACTGGCTGGACACAAGCTGTTTTAAAGAAATCAGGGACACAGCCAGTAGACAGCGAGCTGTTAAAAATAATTTGTAAAAGGGGTGTAATACAATCCATAACTTCCAGTAGAAACCTAGTTGGGATTTTGTCCAGAGGGCTGGAGGATACTCTCATAAGAGACATGATGTCTGCGAGTTCAGGCAGAGTAACAGCAGAAAAATTGCATGAATCCCTGAGCGGGTGATCCACATCTAAAAGGCAGGATTGGGGGTGATATCAGATCTTATTACCTCCAACTTTCCAACAAAGTGCAAAAGTGTGCATTTCACAATCAGCATCACACTCAGCAGGGGCACAAGGAGAGGCTGGGTTAACTAACTGATCCACAATCTTAACTACCAGTTTCTGGCTCTGTACAGCGTGTACAAGCCATACAACTCTAAAAGTCTTTCCAGCAGGACAACGATACAGCTACACCTCGCGCCCACTCGCTCCTCGTCGTCCTCAGTCAGTGATAGAGGGTGACAGAAATGGAGAGTACAAAGAATGAATGAATGAAAACTGATGGATAGTGATTTATGCCAGAAATTCACCGCAAGTTTACGCCAGAGGGGCCAATTATTCTGTATTCTTTCCTAAGAATTAAAAGTAAAATTAAAAGTATTTTATATAAAAATGCTGTTGCAGTGTACTTATTATTTTGTTATTTTCATTCTTTAAAAGTTACCAGAATGCAGGAAACAAAGTCTCGGAAACTCAAATTAAATTGTTTTTTTTTTGTTTTTGTTTTTTTGGAGTGCAAACATTACTCTTTTCACGAAATGCTTCAAACTCCACCGCTGCATGAGCAGACACACAGCAGGAACACACACTCCCTATAAAATATGGTCAGGGAAATGTTACGAAAGGTGTTTCATTTTACTGGCGATAAGGACATTAACGAAGGACATTTGCTTGTCATGTGTGATCAGTGTTACAAACAGTATGGCTGAATAAGTCACGATCCTTTCCTCTGCTCCTCAGCCATGCAGTGCGAACAGTACTCGGGAGAGGAGTGCTTCCCCGCTCCGCCAGCCTGGAGAGGAGAAGGCGTGTCCTCCCACTAAAGAGACAGAGCCCTGCAGACTCAACAGCAACTGCTTCCACTACTCCTACAACATCACTGGTGAGCGTCTCATTCAAACAGAGTGTCAACTACATGCAATTATCAGAGGCAGTAGAATTTACAGTAAAACATGAGGTCACGCTCTTCAGCTGGATTTCATTAAATACATTTTAATATTGGTGGTACACGAGGCTGTATGACTCCAGTCAAAACATTTTACGGTGTCTCCCTGCAGACTGGAGTACTTGTCAGCTCAGTGAGAGAGCAGTGTGTGGAAACGGCATCAAAACCCGCATGCTGGACTGCGTGCGTAGCGACGGAAAATCTGTTGACCTCAAGCTCTGCAAAGAGGTGGGTTGTGTAGTATTTCCTGTTAAAGCCACTGTTATTTTTTTTTCTTTGCAGAAGTGTGTAAATAAACCCTGTTTTCTCTTGCAGCTGGGCCTGGAGAGGAAGTGGCAGATGAATGCTTCCTGTGTTGTGGAATGTCCCGTCAACTGCCAGCTGTCTGATTGGTCACCATGGTCTGAGTGCACCCACGACTGTGGACTGGCAGGTATGTGTGTGTAGTTCTATCCATTGCAGTGTTTCCATGCCAGAGTAACCTAGCACTTGGTCATGTTGAGGTTGATGTGTCCTAGAGCAACCACCAGGGTGAATGATTCATTCACTGATCAAAACAGCCATTTCCCCCATCATGTTGTAACACAGAACACATCATCTCCCTCCACTTTCTTGTAGCCTTTCTTTCTTATTTATGACCGATAAAGTCCAGTTATAGCACAGTCTTGGCTAATACTCAACTCTCATGTTACTAAAGTTTAGCATGACTTGCTGTCAGCCAACTAAACGTGATCTCTGGTGCAGGTCCATGATGCAGGATGACTATAAACTATTGAATTAATTAGTTATTTGCCTTCATGTTACAGGTCTTGTGTTTTATGGGAATCCCTTACACATATGGAACAACTGATCATTGCCTGGTTTGGTCTAGACCAAGGTAACCAAAGTGCAGGTGTCGATCCACCAGCCCACATGTCGAAGTGTCCTTGGGCAAGACACTCAACCCCAAATTGCTCCTGAGGGCTGTGCCTTCGGTGTGTGAGTGTGTGCGAATGATTAGTTACCTTGGAGTGATGAGCAGTTAGCATACCATCAGTGTGTGAATGTGTGTGAATGAGGTGAATGTGATATGTAGTGTGTGAAGTGCTTTGAGTGGTTGGAAGACTAGTACAGCAAACAACAGCAGTGGAAATCATGAAAGAGTACTCATTCATTCTTGACTTTAAGCCAACATGGATGAGAAGTTATTAAAGTGCTCAGAAATATGGAAATATGACCATCTGTGATTCTACACCTTCCATCTGCTGAGGAAAATTGTTTGATGTGATTGAAAGCTCCTAAGCAGCTACTAAATTGATCTTGTGGTGAGATTGTGTTGTCAACTGCTGTTCAAGGTCAAGATTAAACTTTTAACATCAAACGTAGTATAATAGCAGAACACCAGTATGGTAGAATAACAATGAGTATACACACCCATGTCTTTCAAAATCCACACTTCCAGTTTCTAATGCAGGCTTTCTGTTAAAACTGAGCTACAAAAACCCTCATGACATCATGAGGATTATTTTCTCAGACTCGACAAAACTCCTTCAGAGCCACAGAGGACATTGCTCAGTTTTCACAGGCTGAGTAGTATTCCCTATGATTAGTAAACTGATCTTTACGTGTAAAATCAGTGGAGTCTCTCTTTAAGATCTTTCATTCTGCAGTAACTGGAACTATAATCATGACATGAGAAGGATCAAGCTGCTGGCTGCTGTTTGGGTTTCAAAAATTAAATACTTAAGTTGAGAAGTCAATATCACCACAAGGTCCATTTAGTAGTTGTTCTGGAGCATTCAATCATATCACATGGTCTCCATCTGCAGATGGAGTTTGCCCAGTTGCCGTGGATTAGAATGTTCACGTGCAATTTGTTTCTGTGTACTTTAAAGACTTATTGTCAATATTGGCTTAAAAGCAAAGCTTCTAAGGTCAATGTTTGCCCTGGAAACAGCACAGTACTGGAAATACTTTGGCTTTAAAATACCCAGCCGTGACTTACTATTAACACAGTGGTGCAGTGCTTAGCGAGAAGGTTCTGGGTTTGAACCTGCCTGTCAGCCGAGGCCTTGCCGTGTGACGTTTGCATGTTCTCCCCATGCCTGTGTGGGCTTTCTTCCTCCTGCAGACCAAAGACATGCAGGTTAGGTTTAGTGACGACTCTAAATTGCCGATGAGTGTGAATATGAGCGTGAATGGTTGTGGTATCTGCTCAAGCCACCACCCAACCCTTCGAAAGGATCAGCGGGTATAGTCAATGGATGCATGGACTTACTACTGCTCTCTTTTTAAATTCTCAAAATCACAGTAAAGGATAGTTAGAAAATATATTTATCCTACTTATTTAACTGATGATTTTTTGGAGAGCTCTTAAATCTCTATATTCATTGGCCTTTTTAGCTTCCTAGCATTAGCTATATCTATAAAATACAAGAAGCATTGAGATTTTATGTACTGCAGTAAATTGTTTAATATGGGAGTAAGGCAGGAATCTTAACCAGGTTTCCTGGTACAGTCTAAGCTGTCTCACTCACATATCAGTCCAAATACAGATTACTGGAGAAACCAGGTTAATAACATGATTTTTAACATTGCTTAATGTAGCCATCAATATTATTTGATTACATTTCAATGAAATTCCAACATGGAAGCCTCTTCACACAGCTTTGATAGGATAATACATTCATAGCGGTGTGTGATCCATCAGTGCTGTAGGTCAGCAGTGCTCAGCTCTCAGCTGTGTGCTAAAGAAAGTCAGCCTCTCCTTTGGTAATGGTGGAAACCAGAAACAGAAACACTCTATTATCCCTCTCACAGTTGGTTTAGGGCAACAACACCATCATTCCTCACATTATAATGTCCTGCCATAGGATCAGGCCATTGATTGGCGGTCCATTACGAGTGTGTGCTATGGGACTCAGGGAGCACTCTGCTCTCCACGAGTTCTTGAGAAGAGCATCAGCCAGAAGCAACAAGAGCCAATAGTATATATGAAACCAATACAGGCTTTAGTTAGTGTGGAAACCTTAATCTGTCCCCAGGCAAGAAGGACTTTTTTCCCTGTAAGGTAGTAACAGCAGGTTGTCCACAGGAAGGGAGGGCCTCCTCACTTTCCTTCCTGTGTTTCTTTATATCTCCCGGCTGGCTGCGAGGACATACTTTCCTGGCGGAGCTCATTTCTGCTCCTGAGCCAGGAACAGCAATACTTTGAATTCAAGCAAGTTATTTCAAGCAAATAAACATACCTGGAAGCAGCAAGGTGCCGTTTTCAATCAGTCGGTGTAAAAACACAGCTATTTTCCTGGATGTGTCCAACCTGTGTGCATAGATAATCATGACATTGTGTGTTCTCCAGCCAAACACTGATAGTGACAGCTGGCATAGGCCTTATTTTGCCCAGCAGCCCTCAGTGCCACCCACAACTCCAAACACTGCCCTGGCCCCCTGCAGGGAGACCACTGAAGTGTGAGAATCGTAATGGAGGGTGATGACTGGTTTATGTGGGCATAAAGCACTAGCATTTTCTGCAAAGCAACCATTGAACAAAGCAGCACTCAGTCATGATGCCTGGAAACGGTGACCTTTGATTAGAAATCTGTGGCCCAGATTCACTTGAGGTTTATGCAGGAAAGTAATGGACTTTTAACTTGACAATTCATTTTTATTACTTTTGAAGGCCACACCCTCCCTTATTAATGTGTTCCCTTCACCACGCTCTGTTATTTTAAGCTCCAGTTAAAAATAATTTTAGATGAACATTGGATAAAATGTGGAATGTGAGAGGGGTCATTTGTCGTGACAAAAGCATGTAGTAGATAGCGGATTTAACCACTGTATGTTACCTACCCAGCAGCAAGGCACAGAAACACAAAGCTAGCGGCCAGCTGGTGAACATAGTGGAGTATTTAGCAGCTAAAGAGCCAGATATTTTGTTAGTGAGTTGGTGGAGTGCAAAACAAAACTAGAGGAAGACTGAATATTATAATGCTAATGTTGTTCCATGTCTGCTAGATGTGTAAGTGGGCAATTGTTAAGTAACACATTTGCCATAACAACTTTATAAGGTTTCTGACATTTGGTTTTCAGCTTGCTGCAGAGTTCCTGTGTCCACTGTGGCCAAAAAATTCATTTAATGCAGCTTTAAGATAAAACTGCAACCTTGACTCCAGGAAGTCACTGCCACTGGTTGCCACCAAATTGTTCCAACACGAAACACGAAACTCCCCCTAAAACCACAAACTGTTGTATTTAGTTTTCTGTTTGTGTACAGATTAATCAAACTATATATAATGTGTTAATTACTGAGCTTTAGAGGTGTTGGGTGTATTTTGAGCTTAAACAGAGCCAGGCTAACTGTCTCCCCCTGCTTCCAGTCTTTATGCTAAGCTAAGCTAATTGCCTCGTTGCTTTAGCTCCATACTTAGCTTGAGGTTGATATCAATTTTCTCTTCAAACTTTCGGCAAGAAGGCGTAAATGTATTTCCCCAAATGCTGAACTATTTCTTGAAGGCGTTAAGTGGTTTTCCCCCCTTTGGGAAGGGCAGACTAAATGTACAGGACTAGTACGACAGGCCTGGACTCTGCTCTTACGAGTGCTTTTTGCATGCAGCCCATTGTTTCATAGTTCTCAATAATAAGGAGTAAAATACCACGTCGGGCAAGTAAATCTAGCAACTCACTTGCCCGGTAAAAAATAATTAAACACTTGTATTTTTCATATTTTTATAAAACCTCTGCGAGTAAAAAGCGATACTTGACAATACACCTGTTCAACAAGCATAAACATGTAAACACGTAGAAAGCGATATTTGAATCTGCTCTGTCTGTAGTCTCTCATGCTTCACACAAGCACAGTGCACTAGCTCAGCTGTTTACCTAAGTTTGTCACAAATCTTAAAATTTGGCAAATTCTTGTAAACGTACTGCTGGCTGAGACAAACCAACCCCTCCTCCCTCTACCTGCAGTAACTTACCTGCAGGCAGTGAGTCACAGCAGCAGCAGAGGGAGGAGGACAGAGGACAGCAGGTGGGACTGATGCTGACTGATGTTTAGAAAGAATGAAGAACAGACATCACTCAGTATTTTCATTTCATATGATTTATTTTACTGCCATTTTAGATTTGCTTCCAGTGAGATATTGAGTTTATATAGTGACTTTGCTGTTGTAAACATTACTGTTGCTGCTCTAGAAACAACATTTAGTTATATTTAAAATGTTCAATTCTAATCCTGTTCTGAAATTATTCCTTTTTAAAATTATGTATTTTTTAAAAGCAATTAGTAATGATAAAGAACCGATAACAGCATCAATAAGAATAGTAGTATCAATGAAATCCTAACAATACCCATCCCTACTCACGAGAAAATAGCGGCGGGTAAAGACAAAGTTTATTTAGATAATTTATCACAGTTAAGGAGTCCATCTCTGGGGAGAAAGAGGCGGGACTGTCAGACCATTTTCGATACGCACTAATGTTTGTGGCTTTGCGTCTATGACACTGTGTCCTTATTCTGATTCATTTGCTTTATTTCTAAAGATTAAACATGACAATTAACTTTAGTTTTTGTTATTATTTGATAATCACTAATACATAAAACAGTCTGAATGGGGGCAAGTAAAAATGGATAATGTTGAATGTTAATGTTGAACGCTGTAGTCACAGAGGCTTTTGGAAGCTCCCAATGTGGTTTATGCACAGTGGTTGGTTGGCAGGCAGCTGGTGAGACCTGATGCGGGGGAAACGTCGCCCAGGGACTCGTTCCAGTGTTCAAGTGGAGTGTTACAGGGCTTGGCAATAACAACACTGGAGATCATATCAATTAATCCTACTGTATGTGTGTATTTGAAGAATGGGAGTTAATGATCTCTCTGCAACGGCCTGGAGCTCTGAGAATCACAGTGGCCAACAAGGGCAAAAGCACTGCAGCTTAAGAAAACACATGCAAATAGACAAAATACAAGCAAATTGAGAAAACATCTTCATCAGCTTGACAATGCACAGCATTTAGAAAACGCGCTGCAAATACACGAAACCACAGTGTCCCCTGGAAACACTGTTGTTGTGTGTATTTGCAGCATGTTTTCTAAATGCTACGCATTTGTGAAGATGTTTTCTTAAGTTGCAGTGTATTTTCCCTTGTCAGCCACCGTAGAGAATTACCTTTTTGAAATAGATCAAACTATTTAAAAATGATTGTCTGCATTCAGAAGCAAACTATAAAAGACCCATTTCGTGTCAGAATTAATACTGAAATGCTTCACGAAATTTACTTTTAAATGTACAAAGTTCTCTGATTTTTGAGAACTACTTTTCTATTTTGTGTCACTTGTGAAGTATTATTTATTTGTTTTAGGTGGTATGGTGGGCAAAACCACAGGTATTTCCTTTGGGACAGCAGCTAATTTGGAGTTTTCTCATATCGCTCTCCTGGGGCTCTTTATTAAAATACAGAGTGAATTTGGTAAAGGGAACTCCTACCATCCTCCAATCTAAGACAGTCACTGAATATTCAAAATGGCTACAGGGAGTATGATGAAGCCCCAAAATTGCACCATAGATCAACTGAAGAGAATATGTTAAATTATTACACTGAGACAGAAGAAAAGGAAAATTCAGACTTTATTCCTTGGAAAATAAAGTTACTTGAGAAATTCAGATGTAGAGTCGGAATGGTACAAAATCAGGAGCCTTACCTTGGGACGGGGATTGCATCAACAATATTAGTCTGCCAAAATAGTGGCGTAAGTTGTGTTCACGGTGTAATTCTTTTAAGAACTTTGATGCATTTGTCTAAATCTTTACCCGATTCAAGGCTATGGTTATGAACCCCTTTCTTTCCAGCAACATCCTTCTTCACTCTCATGCAGTTAATGTGGACCAGGACAACCACAGAGTTCTTCTGTTGGCTACTGTGCAGCTTAGTGTTAATTCTCAAATAGTGGCCTTTATTTACCTCCACTAGGTGTTTATTTCTCATTTCTGTTGTACATTTATCATATTTTGGTAAGAAGTCTCCCTGTTTTCTGATCTGCTCCCATTTTAATTTGCTGTTACTGTTAATACAAACTCAACCCTTCCTCCAGCTTTACCTTTTAGATGAGTTAATGTAACTTTGAATAAATCAGCAGAAGTGATAATTCTGATTTGTGTAAGAGTCAATCCAACTCCGAGTAAGTTAACAGAAGTAAAAATTCAAAACTGGACAAATTCAAATGAAAAAAATAAAGAAATTTAAGAAACGTGACTGTCTTCTTGATCTTAACAAGGCTTAGATGTATGGAGAGTTTAAATTTCAGCATTCCAGTCAACGTCCTCGGGAATAAATAATTCATTTTTTCTTCTTTTTATCTGCTGTTCTGCAGGCAGGCTGTGGAGGAGGCGGACAGTGATCCAGGCTCCCCAGGGCGATGGGAGGCCGTGTCCGTCCCAGATGGAGCAGTGGAAGCCCTGCCTGGTGAAGCCCTGCTACAGCTGGAGATATAGTGCCTGGTCTGAGTGCAAGTCTGAGGTCAGTCACCTTCCATCCTACTGTCTGTCAGAAGACTGCCTCAGGTTCGGCCAGTATTGTCTGAGTAGCTTCACTACAATATTGGGACAGTGATATTTTTTTCCTTTATCAGCATCAGTATTTAGAATTGTTGAAGAAATTCGTCATGAAAAAATACTATTTTCAACTGTGGCAGAAACTATTTAACCTTTGAATTATTCCGTTGCCATAAGTTTCTGTTTGCAATCCTGGTCAAAACTGGTGCAGCCAATGTATTATTTTAAGTCCATGTCGGATCTGTGTCTGAGAGGGATGTATTGCATTGGATTGCTATGTGCAACAGAGCTTTTTAACTGCAATGTCATAATAATGGCTAATAATATTTCAATCAGGAGAGACTTTATTGAAAAGAGGCTTAAGGAGAAATTGAATTAATTTATTTGACATAGTGACAATAGGAAAGTTGCAGTCTTTATCAGTTAGACCCCATTGTGACGTCATATTTTAAGGGGGTGGTAATGCCATGAGCTGTGCAGGAATAGCCACCCAAAAGAGAATAGTGTTCCTTACAGTAGCGGGCAGCAGCAGATTTCTGGAAAAATTTGTAATATGGAAATTAGTCACAGAGAAAGGCAAAGCTGATTTTAATTTTCTGTAATTAATTAATCCATGTAATGGATAATCCATGTAATGAGAGAGAGAGAGAGAGAGAGAGAGAGAGAGAGAGAGAGAGAGAGAGCAAATATTGTAAGCATGAAGATAGTCTTCCTGATTTAACTTCTGCTAAGCTTCATAATCACAAGAGCAATGAAAGAAAAAGCTTCATTATTTGTTATTATAACAACACTAACAGTCCTAAAGGCTGCAGGACACAATACACTGACAGTGTTGCTATCCCTAAAACAGTACTCTACAAATTTTACAGAGTTGGCATTGCACTCTTATAAAATAGTCGGACTCACAATGGACAGTAAATTAAAAAAGGATCAAAATTGATGCAGCAGAACCAGAGATATCATCTCTTTAATTCCTTACATTCTTATTCCTTGTCAAAACCTGCTGCCTACATTACCCACGATGCAACTCGACTCGATTCACTCGTCTGCAGAGATACAGATATGTCTTGCTAGTGGCAGCTAGCTTGCAGTCTTCAGCCCCGCCCGACATCACTTGAGGGCATTTATCAGATCTCACACAGCTTCGTCTGGAGCCACAAAAGGCTTTACACAACTTTTTTCACACATGCAGTAGTACTCCCCAACACCTCTAAACGCACTTTGATGTGTGAAATCAGCCCTTGAAAACTTGGTTTCAAATCTTAAGTATTTCTCTATAACATTAAATATACATGACTAAACAAGAACAAACAAAAACCTTAGTTAAAGCACAGAACAAAGTTTTGTAGCTATTTTTTATTGAGAGATTTAACACCACAAAACATCAGGACTGTGTGGGTGTGGTTTGATCACTTTTGATTGACAGTCTGGCAACATAAGCAGCCCAACAACTGTCACACACATCTAGATTCAAATGTTGCTAAATTCTGATTGAGATCTGGAAGTGACATCATGTTTTTCGAACTGAGCCCCTCTAGTGAGAAGAGCAAAGATAAAAGCACAAATACATAAATATCTCATGTGTCAACTGTGGCAGAAACTGTTTACATATTGGACCCCATCGCTCATTGTAAGAAAATGGCAGAGTTTGGTTTTTAGGGCCTCTAAGACTCGGACAGTTTTGGACTAAAATCAATTTGTTTCACCGAGGCAAAGAAAATTCATGCTATGCTTTCACTTAGCCTTTGGTGAACTTTGAGATGCAAATTTGCGCAGTTGACCGATTCCAAACCATCTTGACAGTGCTGACTTATAAGGGATGGAGAGAGAGATTGTCCAAAATGGAGGAAGTTATCATATTAGCTGTCTCACATGACACACCACATCATCAAGCTTCCAGTACAAGGAGGTGCGACTGACATTTTCTGTTTCACTTTCTGGTAAGACCGGTCACTTAGAGCCTCACCACTTTAGGGGTGAAAAATGTTACGTTTGTCCTGAGAGTGGTGCTAGAGGAGAAGCCATAGGATCATTAAAATCCAAAATGGAAAAAATGTCACAAACTAATTCAGCAAAGATGTCAAAATCCCCCATCCCTCTTCTCATCCTTTTAAAATCATTGACAGTACCATGTCATACTTTCTTTCACATTCTTTTCCCTCCCTGTTCTCTTACTTGTTCTGTAATTGGTTTCTCTTTCCCACCCCACCTTCAACATGTTCATTTTTCCTTGCCTGAAGCATTGTATTACTTTGACAAGCTGCTGGACTTCTGAGAAAATACATATCAGTTGTTGTTGTTTTTTTTGTTTTTTTTGCTTTGTTTCTTTTCACCATGAACAGCAGCTCATCATCAGCCCATAGTTGCTGTTTTTTTCTGACCAAAAACCAATTACAAAGAGCTGAGAAAAAAAGCTTAAAATCCTTTGAAGTACTAACAGCTGGATTTTGTGTTAACAGTCAGCTAGCTCTTCATGGTAGCATTTGCTGCACGAGTTAAATGTACCCTAAATATAAAGATGTGCTTGACCCATACATATATTTTTCTGTTACATCAGGGGGCGAGGTGTGGAGAAGGCCTGCGCTTCAGGAATGTGTCGTGCTTTGTGTCGGATGGTTCAGGTCAGCAGGACAGCAGCCTGGTGGACGACGAGCTGTGTGGAGATCTGGAACCCTCAGTGGACGGAGATACGCACATCGTTCTGCAGGAAGCCTGTACTGTACCCTGTCCAGGTAAGAAGATAATACAGGCTCCAACAGTGAGAGAGGGTGGTCCCAGAGCAGTGAAATAAAGTTCACAGGTATGATCCCTGCAACAATCCTCACACAAAACTACAACACCAGCCCTGCTTATTTTAAATGATAATTTCTAATTATTGCAACTTAGCTCTTACATAGTTTTGGCCATTGTTCCTATCAGTAACAATAACATTGCGCTCATAGAGTTCAGAGATCCAGGAACGCATCACCAATAAAGAAGTCTGATGGGCAGTCAAACGATTAAACAGTAAGTCTGGCTTTGTGGGCCAAGCCCATCTTTACTGGCCACAGGTCTCTGGTCCGTTTAGATGCAAGGCTTGATATTATGGGTTTTGTGAACAATTAACGCTATGTAGCAGTTTAAGTCAGCCTATAAACACTCCAAAATCACTGGTGTCAAGCACAACCTCAACTAGGGTTCAATGTTCTCCCAGGATTTATAGTTTTGTCATAAATTAAGTTGGATTTTCAGAATCAGAATCAGAAATACTTTATTGATCCCCGAGGGGAAACTCTTTTGTTTCTTATAAAACACAGAACTGTGAATAATTAATTATAAAGTAGTTTATTCTAATTTTATTTCTAATTAAACTGGGTATGTACCTTGAATGAAGAATAAACTTACATTTCTGATGCTATTCTTTCATATTTATTATGTGGTAATATTTTTAGTAGAACAACAATTCTTTTTTAAAGTCTGAGTTATGTCTGAGGTGTAATAAACACAATGTAAATCATACAAAATCATTTGATCCTTTCTTTTTCAACATGTCATCTTACCAGTTTTAATACATCGAAGTGTTTGTATGGGAGTGTATGACCATCTTCACAGTGCTGATCCAAGGTTATACTGCAGTGGTGAGGAAAGGAATTCTGCTGCATGCAGCCATTTCAGCTAGTTGTGGTGTGAGGCATGGCAGCATTGCTCTTGGACTTTTTATTATAACATTAGGATCATTTTCTGCATTCAGAGCTCCAACTGTTGTGTGCTGGGCAGACATTGTACATTTTTATTAATCTTGTACATTGTGTTAACTCACATTACATGTTCTCATCAGCCTTTCTGCACGGCCAAACAACAAGTATGCTCGCACTGTATGGATCAATCGACGAATCACAATGTGTGTGCTCACACTGAATGTAAAGAGGAACCCCCATAGATTGTGTCCACTGACAATTCCAATAAAGTTTATTCAAAGAAGATGACCACATCCTCAACAATGTTGACAAAAAGAATTACTTGGTGCAATTCTACTATGAACTAAAGCAAGAAGAAAAAATTTAAATATGGAGATACACAGATGCCTGGAAAGATGCACACAATATGGTCTGTGTGTTCTGCAGCAAAGTTCATTTGTTTAGTCAAGACTACAGTAGCCACACCATACAAAATACAACTCCATCGTCCAACAGCCAGATCAGTCATCATTCAGGCAATAGACTCAAACTGCAACCCCTCAAACTACCAATCTGGCAGAAATTCGGCCCGTTTCTAAAACTAGTTGGGGGTGGCCAATTCAGGGTTAAAATTGGGCTTAATCCCTACAATGTATGCCTGGCTTAACTAGTTGATGTTGTCTTCAAAATTTAACTGGTTAGACAACATAAAAGTATGACAGTATTACCACCAATAGTGGTTAGTCCAGGTTTCACAATAACAACAACGACCTGACAGTTGAAGCACTTACTGTTGCACTTACTGAGTTTGTTTGGTTGTAGGAGCTTCAAGAGTTCCAGAGTGTGCCTCGCAATGCAACACTAATGTTAACAGGTGGGAGGAGGACAATGCAACAAGCTTTTACAGCTCTGATAATGGATGTTTGTGGCTGTCAGGTTTTATTGTACTTCAGTGAAAGCCTTTCAGCTGCTAGTTTCTGAAAAAAGAAAACTGTGCCTGTGGTACACATATCATTACAACATCTGCAGTGGGTGTACAGTATGTGTTCAAGCATGTGTGTACATGTGTATACTTACACTGACTACTCCAGCTTGGATTAGGTGTGGGTGCAATCAGCCCATAATCAAGTTAATTGGCTTAGCGTGGACCACAATGTCAAAGAGGACTCTCAGATCTGGCTCCTGCTTGTGTCCATTCTGACTTCTGAAAACAAAACCATTCACTTTGATGGAAACCTATTTTAATAGAAGAGAGACAGAAAATGTGATTATACACTTCTATTCTTAATTACGTGATCCTTTTTTTTGGATGGGTGGCTTCATGATTAATTGCGTAAATGTGTAGAAAAGTGCTCACATCAGTCTTGACATTACAAAGGGAGCACATGACCTGTGTAACAGAGAATCTTCTTTTTGCTGAGAATATCATGCTTCTGTGCAGATGATCATAATAAAAAATGAATGGATCAGGATTTTGGTGGAGGAGGTGTTTTGATTTTGATTTCACTTCAGTGTGTGTTATTGACCTTTGTCCAGCCACACAACCTCCCACTGCCAATGAGTGAAGTTGACAATTGAATGGATATACCTGTACCTGAATGAAAAACATCATTCTCATCTTGTCATCTCCTTCTATGACAGCTTAGAAAGGTCGGATGATTTTTAAAGATTCAGTATTATTCAGTTTTCCTGTTTTGCCTCAGTTTTCAAATATTCCATGGCTAAAAATTCAGTTTGTAATGATGATGCCAATCAGTCTACTAGTCCTCATAGTACTTGACCCTGTTTGGCTGATTGGAGGCTTTCCAATTCAAATGCTGAAAATTGGCATAATTGACCTTCATTTGTAACAGTCCTTTTTTCTAATTTCCCTATTTTATAAGCATAGTCTGTGCTATTTTAGTAAGCCTCCCTGTTTCCTGATCTGCTCCTGTTTTAATTTGTTGTTAATGTAAACTCAACACTTCCTCCATCTTTCAAGGTTCAAGGTACATTTATTTGTCATTGCACAATGAAATTAAAGTTGTAGCCCCCTTCATACTACACACGCAGACAGGGGCGTAGCACAAATTCTGGACCCTGTACATAGGCGTTCTCTATGGCTCCCCAGATCCACGACTATTCTTTCTAGTATCTTTGTATGCATACTCAGTCCCCTTTGTCCCACCACTCCTATGCCACTGCACACAGAACATCGATCCATCCATTTTCTTCGGCTTATCCGGGGCCGGGTCGCTGTGGCAGCAGGCTAAACAAGGTAGTCCAGACATCCCTCTCCCCAGCAACGCTTTCCAGCTCCTCCTGGGGGATCCCAAGGCGTACCCTGACCAGATGAGATATATAATCCCTCCAGCTGGTTCTGGGTCTACCCGGGGTCTCCTACCAGTTGGACGTGCCGGAAAAACCTCCAAGGAGAGGCACCCAGGAGGCATCCTGATCAGATACCTGAACCACCTCAACTGGCTCCTTTCGACGTGAAGGAGCAATGGCTCTACTCCGAGCGCCCTCCGGATGTCCCTACAGAGGAAACTATTTCAGCCGCTTGTATTCGCAATCTCACTCTTTCGGTCACTACCCAAAGCTCATGATCGTAGGTGAGGGTTGGAATGTAGACTGACTGGTAAATGTAAAGCTTTGCCTTCTGGCTCAGCTCCCTCTTCACCACAACGGTCCGGTACAACGCCCTCATTACTGCTGACGCCGCCCCAATCCGCCTGTCCATCTCATGCTCCATTTTACGCTCACAAGACCCCGAGATACTTGAACTCCTTTGCTTGGGGTAATGGTAATGTGCAAAACCAGAATCAACAGAAAGTTATTTCCTGTTACTTTACCTGCTGTCTTGATAAATTCAGTATTGTGTACATTTCCACAGCACTAATTCCATCAGTACAAGAGACTCATGTCATATTGAGTCATGTCACTCTGCTGCTCTCAGTTTCTCTTTTTACAGTAATACTGTTTTCATTCACAAATTCTCACTGTTAAGCTACTGCTACTGTCAGTGAAACGCAACACTTCCTGCACAGATTTTTTACGTTAAAAGTCTAGCAGTTCAAAGGGCATAATTCCTCCGTCTGCCTGTCTGCTTTTAATATAAAACATCTGTAGGACGTTTTGTCGTAGTTATAAATCTCAACTCAAGGTCCACTTATTAAGTTTTTTCTATGCCTCCAACCACATCTCATGGTCTTCATCAGTGGATGCACTTTTCTCACTTGTCATGGAAATAGCACAGTTGTCATAACGCTGACGAAAAAACTTACATGCAGTTGAAAGTTCTGAAAAATGTGATGTCAAACTAGTGTTTACAAGTGTTTGTGTTTTATCTGGCCTTTACTAGCTACCAGCCTTTATTTGTTTATGCTGGTCACAACTCAGCCATAATTTGAATGCATCTTTAAATTTAAGCATTTTATGTCATTGTCAGCTCTTGTCAACTGAAAAAGAATGGTGGTACAGGTGATTCAAGCTTAAGAACATTTGATTTTGAATTTTGGATGCTGAACTCCCTGTATGTTCTGTAGGAGAGTGCTACCTGACAGACTGGACTGTTTGGAGTCCGTGCCAGCTAATCTGCGTGAGCGGGGATGACCTGGGTTTCGGCTCAGTCCAGGTCAGATCCCGAGCCGTGGTGGCCCAGGATCCAGAGAACCTGCTGCAGTGCCCAGAACAGGAGCTGGAAGCTCGGCCATGTACAGGTCAGTCTGGCAGAGTCCCGCTGGAACTCAAAATTACACTAAAGTGATTCACAGAGGCATGACGGTGTAGTCCCTCATTCGTCCAGGAGTGTTCTATCGTAGAAAAGGCTTCAGTAGTAGTCATCTGGACACTGTTTTCAGATTCTGAAATTCACAGAGGCATATTATAGGAGTACAGTTGTTATATCTAGAGTGTAAGCTACATTGTTATTAAAGCTTTTAACAAAGTCATGACCATGCTCTTCCTGCAGAGGGCCAGTGTTTTGAATACAAGTGGAGGACTGGACCATGGAGGGGTTCATCTCGCCAAGTCTGGTGTCAGCGGTCAGATGGACTAAATATCACAGGTAAGCATAATATACCTACCTCTTGGTGAAATGGTTGATAGCTAGTGAGTGTGAACTAGAATTAGGACCAGGTTACGCAAACTAGACCACTCTGTAGTGTTAGCTAGCTTAGTTTTGCCCTTAAGACTAGTCAAATGTGAGTTAAACAGCTGCAACAAAATAAAGACGGACAATTACAAGCCTAAAAAGTTAGCCACCCTACTTCCAGGCGTTCTCAAGACTAAGAGACTAAGACTAAGACGTTTTATCTTAACAATCACAAGCATACCACTGTTGACCCCCAAAACTGTTCAACACAGTTTATCACCAAAAACAGACATAGATGGTCACACCAAATATCTTCAGATCAATGTACTCCTGTAGATTGCTGCATTAATACTGTTTATCTTACTGTTGTCACCTTTTTTTTCTTTTTCAAAATTCTGATTTTTTCTGAAATTGTTTTTTTGTTTTTAAATAGCCACCAAATAACAGATTAGAAGTGAAATCATAAGTCTCAAATTTCTGGCATTTATAACAAAATAGTGTGTCACCTTTACTGAACAGTCCAAATACATTTCAGTCAGTAGAGACTTAATTGCAGAGATGCTTAAAGAATAATAAAATGATTTATTGATATAGTGCACAATAGGAGGACTGAACAGAAGGACTTCACAGGCTGTAAACAGCCGTTAACTGCTGGGATTTTGTGAGGTTTGCAGTCTTTTACGGGGCTGAAAATCCGGGTTTTCATGCAGTGATTGATCCAACCAGCAGACATTCAGAGAAAACACATGACACAACAACAAGAAGGAAAAAGATAGTGTGCCACTCAGAGTAGCCGCACATAGGCACACCATCTGGAGTAGTGGGTGCGCTGACATTCCTCATTCGTTTGAAGCAGAAGCATGAAGCAGAAGCTGTAAATAAAAGCAGATGCCCAGACGAGAGGAACTCGTTCTTCCAGATGACCCTTCTTGAAATTGTATACCAGCTGAGAAATGATACTTTGTGGAACTGGGGAACAATGCTATGGGCACTGAGTTTAACTCTGACATGTGATGGACAATGAGATTGAACTTTGACTGTGGCACTGCTATGGCGTAAAGGTGGGTATATGCATCCAATACATGGTTTTTTGTCAAATTCATCCAATATCTCCTCACGGTCCGCTAGCTGTCCGTTCTGTGTGCACTGAAAAAAAACTCCTGTATGTACACAGCCCTGGCTCTGTAAATGGGAAACAAACAAAGTGGCCTCACCCGAGCCACACAACACTATTCCAGCCACGATTTGTGTGTCAGGTAACGTTAAATGACTTGCCCACGGACATTCAGCTTACTTTCTAGTTTGCCAAGATATGCTGCTGTTGTGATGTTAGCAACAGCAGCAGGAGAGTTGTGAGCGTCGCTGTCTGGAGCTGCTGTGCTGGCTCTGGGAAACCGTCTCGTCCTCTCTGGCTGTTAGCTTCGCAGCAGCAGCTGTAGCGACAGTTTGCTAACACACAGCCTAGCTAACGTTAGTTATATTACCTGCTGTGTCGTTGTTTGCTCTGTATCATGGTATTTGTCATTGTATTGGATTTCTCCAGAATCGCATACACCACCTTTTAAATACTCGTCTGCTTACAATTTCCTGGAACTCGCTGTCATGCTGACATGCTTGGAAAGCTATCTGGGATTCTGACACTCTGGAGGAGACAGTTTGAAGTAACCTTATCCACATTATCATCCTGCCACACACAGCACAAGACCTCTTATGTCAGGGCTGTACGCTAGCAGTTTAAACTCCTTCAGGTCACATCCATGTTTTTTGACTCGAGTCAAGACTATAGACTGGTCCATTCAGGCTGTTTAAATATTCACATGTCAAGGGTCTGATTTCACATTGATAGATTTGACTTTGATCAATCAAATTGTCTTGTGTTGAACTAACTGGATTAATTGAGATTTTTTTTAAAGAAAAAAAAATGGATGAAAAATATGCTGAAAATTTTAAATGGCATTTCACCTGAAAAATTACAATTATAATAATAGTAATAATATTACTATTATATAGTATTATATACTATATATACTGTAATAGTTATAATTATTAAGACTATATGAAAAATGCTGCAGTTACTGAAAACTATATATTCATGTGATGTATGTTGCATATATCCATGTTATTGTTATCCTATGGGCTACACTGTAATCAATAACATAAATATATTTCTTTATTGGGGAGAAAAAAACATTAGCAAGGAACATGTTGATTAAAAGTAAAAGCTTTATTGATGCATGGCACAAATTACTGAGTGAATCATCGGACATCATGTCAATCGTGACGCCCCTCCAGAAGTCCATAGGTCTTTCTCAGTCTTTCTTAGTTTGTACATCCTTGATTCTTTTCCTCGAATCTTAGTACCTCGCACCAGAGATGCGAGCAGATGAGGCGAGGAAGAGACGCGAGAGAGGAGTCGAGGCAACAGGCATTTAACAGAATGAGACATCCCTGCTTTGGAGCCCTCATTTTAAAGTGACGTGTGGCACAGCTGCATCATCTTTCCATTGTTTTGTTATAGCCTACAGCTTATATATTTACTTCTATTCATAATGTAACAAGAATGTACAGATGTCATACATATATATTCACACACATACACACACGTTGCCTACTATATATACATCATTGAAATACCTGTCGGCAGCAATAGGCCTACATAAAGGCTATAGACCATGTCTTCACAATCCAGAAAAATGTTTCATTATTAACATTATGACATGTAGAAACATCTCGAGGTTGCAATGAACATCCTCGCTCATAGCTCCTCCGGCAAGCCTTCTCGCTCCTCGAGATGCCTTTTAGAAATTGAGATGTCCTTCAAGATGGTGCGCTGAGATCGATTTCTGGGTCACAGGCAGGAGGACGGAGGAGAAAGGAGACACAAAATAGAGAAATGAGAAGAGCCACATGTCATCTGCAGCTCGTACACTCTGCCTCACTTCCAGCAGCTGTAAACACAATCAGTACTGCTCAGTGAACTGCGTGTTGACACACACATCTACTAATGTAACTGAAAAATAATGTCACATTGACCAACAATATTATTCATATTTATTCATTATTTATACCACAAATACCATTGTCTATACTGGTTATATCTTCTATAGTCCATCCATCCATCCATCCATCTTCTTCCGCTTATCCGGGGCCGGGTCGCGGGGGCAGCAGTCTAAGCAGGGACTCCCAGACTTCCTTCGCCCCAGACACTTCCTCCAGCTCCTCCGGGGGGATCCCGAGGCGTTCCCAGGCCAGCCGAGAGACATAGTCCCTCCAGCGTGTCCTGGGTCTTCCCCGGGGCCGCCTCCCGGTGGGACATGCCCAGAACACCTCCCGAGGAGGCGTCCAGGAGGCATCCGGATCAGATGCCCTAGCCACCTCAGCTGGCTCCTCTCCGACGTGGAGGAGCAGCGGCTCTACTCCGAGCTCCCCGTGTGACTGAGCTCCTCACCCTATCTCTAAGGGAGCGCCCAGCCACTCGGCGGAGGAAGCCCATTTCGGCCGCTTGTATCCGCGATCTTGTCCTTTCGGTCACTACCCAAAGCTCATGACCATAGGTGAGGGCAGGAGCGTAGATTGACCGGTAAATCGAGAGCTTTGTCTTTCGACTCAGCTCCTTCTTTACCACAACGGTCCGATACAGCGCCCGCATCACTGCAGACGCTGCACCGATCCGCCTGTCAATCTCACGCTCCATCCGTCCCTCACTCGTGAACAAGACCCGAGATACTTAAACTCCTCCACTTGGGGCAAGGACTCCCCACCCACGCGAAGAGAGCAAACCACCTTTTTCCGGTCAAGAACCATGGCCTCAGATTTGGAAGAGCTGATTCTCATCCCAGCTGCTTCACACTCGGCTGCAAACCGTCCCAGTGCATGCTGCAGGTCCTGGTTTGAAGAAGCCATCAGAACGACATCATCTGCAAACAGCAGAGATGAGATCCTGTGGTTCCCAAACCGGACACCCTCCGGCCCCTGACTGCGCCTAGAAATTCTGTCCATATAAATTATGAACAGAACCGGTGACAAAGGGCAGCCCTGGCGGAGTCCAACATGCACCGGGAACAGGTCTGACTTACTGCCGGCAATGCGAACACAGCTCCTGCTCCGGTTATACAGGGACTGGACAGCCCTTAGCAAAGGGCCCCGGACCCCATACTCCCAGAGCACTCCCCACAAAGCGCCCCGGGGCACACGGTCGAATGCCTTCTCCAGATCCATAAAGCACATGTGGACTGGTTGGGCAAACTCCCATGAACCCTCGAGCACCCGATGGAGAGTATAGAGCTGGTCCAGTGTTCCACGACCGGGACGAAAACCACTCTGCTCCTCCTGAATCCGAGGTTCGACTATCGGACGAATTCTCCTCTCCAGTACCCTGGAATAGACCTTACCGGGGAGGCTGAGAAGTGTGATCCCTCTGTGATTGGAACACACCCTCCGGTCCCCCTTCTTATACAGAGGGACCACCACCCCGGTCTGCCAGTCCAGAGGCACTGTCCCAGACCCCCACAACATCCAGAGACTTAAGATACTCAGGACGGATCTCATCCACCCCCGAAGCCTTGCCACCAAGGAGCTTGCCAACAACCTCAGTGACTTCGGCCAGGGTGATGGATGAGTCCGCCTCCGAGTCCCCAGCCTCCGCTTCCTCTTCGGAAGGCGTGACAGCGGGATTGAGGAGATCCTCAAAGTATTCCTTCCACCGTCCGACAACATCCCCAGTCGAGGTCAACAGCTCTCCACCCGCACCGTACAAGGTGTTGGTGAAGCACTGCTTCCCCTCCTGAGCCGTCGGACGGTTTGCCAGAATTTCTTTGAGGCCGACCGATAGTCCTCCTCCATGGCCTCTCCGAACCTCTCCCAGTCCTGAGTTTTTGCCTCTGTGACGCGCGCGGGCTGCAGCACGCTTAGCCTGCCGGTACCTGTCAGCTGCCTCGGGAGTCCCACGAGCCAACAAGGCCCGATAGGACTCCTTCTTCAGCCTGACGGCATCCCTTACTTCCGGCGTCCACCACCGTGTTCGGGGATTGCCGCGCGACAGGCACCAGAAACCTTGCGACCACAGCTACGAGCCGCCGCATCGACAATGGAGGTGGAAAACATGGTCCACTCGGACTCAATGTCCCCAACCTCCCCCGGGATCTGGGAGAAGCTCTCCCGGAGGTGTGAGTTGTAGACCCTGCTGACAGAGGGCTCCGCCAGACGTTCCCAGCAGACCCTCACGATACGCTTGGGCCTGCCAAGTCTGTCCGGCTTCCTCCCCCGCCAGCGGATCCAACTCACCACCAGGTGGTGATCGGTTGACAGCTCCGCCCCTCTCTTCACCCGAGTGTCCAAGACACGCGGCCGGAGGTCAGATGATACGACAACAAAGTCGATCATCGACCTCCGGCCTAGGGTGTCCTGGTGCCACGTGCACTGATGGACACCCTTGTGCTTGAACATGGTGTTAGTTATGGACAAACTGTAACTAGCACAGAAGTCCAACAACTGAACACCGCTCGGGTTCAGATCAGGGGGGCCGTTCCTTCCGATTACCCCTCTCCAGGTGTCACTGTCGTTGCCCACGTGGGCGTTGAAGTCCCCCAGTAGAACAACGGAGTCCCCGGGTGGTGCACTATCTAGTACCCCTCCCAGGGACTCCAAGAAGGCCTGGTACTCTGCACTGCTGTTCGGCCCGTAGGCCGCCACAACAGTGAGAGACCTGTCCCCCACCCGGAAGCGGAGGGACGCGACCCTCTCGTTCACTGGGGTAAACTCCAACACGTGACGGCTGAGCTGTGGGGCTATGAGCAGGCCCACACCAGCCCGCCGCCTCTCCCGCCCGGCAACGCCAGAGAAATGGAGCGTCCAGCCCCTCTCGAGGAGACGGGTTCCAGAGCCCAGGCTGTGCGTGGAGGCGAGGCCGACTATATCTAGCCGGTAACGCTCAACCTCCCGCACAAGCTCAGGCTCCTTCCCCCCAGCGAAGTGACATTCCATGTCCCTAGAGCCAGTTTCTGTGTCCGGAGATCTGGTCGCCGAAGCCCCTGCGCCGACTGCCGCCCAGATCTCTCTGCACCGGCCCCTTACGGATCCTCCTGCGGGTGGTGGGTCCACGGGAGGACGGCCCCACGTCGCTCCTTCGGGCTGTGCCCGGCCGGGCCCCGTGGGAAAGGCCCGGCCACCAGGCGCTCGCCGTCGGGCACCCACCCCAGGCCTGGCTCCAGGGTGGGGCCCGGTAGCGCCAATCCGGGCGACGTAACTGGCCTTGATTTTAAATAATCCATAAGGGTCTTCTGAACCGCTCTTGGTCTGACCCGTCACCCTGGACCTGTTTGCCATGGGTGACCCTACCAGGGGCATACAGCCCCAGGCAACATAGCTCCCAGGGTCATTCGGGTACTCAAACCCCTCCACCACGTTAAGGTGGCGGTTCAAGGAGGATCTTCTATAGTGTATTCATATATACTACTGTTATAGTGTTTATATCTTATCTATAGTGTGTACATCATATTCTTATCATACCTCGAACTGTTTACTCTGCATTTCCTGGCGTTTACATTTCATGTCACGTCATTCACATGTCTCAGTACCTGTACTGTGCAGTGACGATAAAGTTGAATCTAATCTAATAAATCTTACCCTTTTCCTTCTCTGTTGACTCCGGGCTGAACTCTTCATGGCTGCTGCCTGAACCGTAAGGTCTGGTTGGCTGTACCTGGAGTTCCTGAGTACTGTCTCATAGTAGGCAGCTGGAAAACAATTAAACAAGTATGTTATGAATAAAAAACAGAAATAGCATAGCTAATTCACCATAAAAGATCCACAGTAAAAGTTTTTTAAAAATCACAGTAAAAGTTACTTACATAGAATGACGTCATTCTCCACACTCTGCAAATCTGGACTTGCAGCTAGAGCTTCGACCAAATAAGAAGTGACTGCCTCGTTGTGAGGTGAGCTTAGTCTGTGAAAACAAAATGCAAATACATCAGAGAATATGTATATATTTCCGTTTATACAGCAGAATGCATGTAGCCTATTTTTTAAATCTTACCTTTGCTCCGGATCGTAGTGCCTGCAATTTGCTTCGGAGGTGTGAAGACGACACACAGTTCCCAATGCTATAAGTTACAAAAAGACAAAAGTAACTTTTAAGAACAAATGTGTAAGCAGTTTATAGCTGGGCGATATGGCCAAAATAGTATCACGATTAATGTCAAATCATTATTTCTTTCAAGTTTAAAGTTGTGACCTGACTTGCTGCAGTCAGCGTATTGTCTCATATCCGCTTGCTGCGTTTCTGCTGCTGTATCTTAACCATCTCAACCCAGTTAATTTTGTTATATTGTTTACAGCGGCTAATAACCCGCAGTACATTTAAACTTACACTAGTTCTGCTCAAGCACTCATAGCTCTCTCTCCTTTTAGCGACTCTCTCACTACTTTGGAATTATATTTGCGGACAGCATAATGGGCAATAGACTAGACAACATGAAATACAGCAAATTAGTTCTGATTGGAGAATGTTCTTGTTGATATAGTAATGTGACATATTAGCAGCTGTTTGCACTTGTAAACATCATGTCACAATTACAGCAGTTGAATTGGGTGTAGCGATAAAAACAATTAATATCAAGGTGAAATGTCATTAAGGAATGCGGTTAGAACAGCACCTTATGAGGTGCTAAACAAATGGTGAAGGGCAGAAAGTTTGATTGCACATTTGATCATCTTAAATAACTAATACAACTTGTGAATACAAAAGGATCACTTGTGGAGTCCTGCTCCCACCATGGTTTGTATATTCCAGCTGCGTGTCACGTGCTGAAAAGACTTCAAACAAAGGATGCACCAGTGTATCCTCGCTCGTAGCTCCTCGTGTTGCATTTTAGGAACTGAGATTTCCTTTACGATGGCACGCTGAGATCGATTTCCGGATCACAAAATTGACAAATGAGAAGAGCCCATAGCAGTCAGCAGTTTCTTGTCTGTGTTGTGGGACTGGCTGAAAGGGGTCATCTTCTTCTTCTTTGGTTATACTGGCGGACTACAAACCAATGTTTAAGGTGCATGCCTTAAATATATTGTACTGTTTGTGTATCTTTCTAAATAACATTATTGACCATGCTAGTGGCATACAAGGTCATCATAGCATACTTACTTACATAAAATCTATTCAAGCTACAATTTATGAGTCTATAATTATACTAAGTCTGATCTATTTAAACCAGAGGTTTTCTTACTATCCTTATTTGCATTTGTATACAGTGGTGTGAAAAAGTGTTTGCCCCCTTCCTGATTTCTTAATTTTTTGCATGTTTGTCACACTTAAATGTTTCAGATCATCAAACTAATTTAAATATTAGTCAAAGATAACACAAGTAAACACAAAATGCAGTTTTTAAATGAAGGTTGTTATTATTAAGGGAAAACAAAATCCAAACCAATCCTCTAGCCACACCCAGGCCTGATTACTGCCACACCTGTTCTCAATCAAGAAATCACTTAAATAGGACCTGCCTGACAAAGTGAAGTAGACCAATAGATCTTCAAAAGCTAGACATCATGATCCAAAGAAATTCAGCAACAAATGAGAAAGAAAGTAATTGAGATCTATCAGTCTGGAAAAGGTTATAAAGCCATTTCTAAAGCTTTGGGACTCCAGCAAACCACTGTAGCGAACTTGGGTTCTGCAGCAGGACAATGATCCAAAACACACCAGCAAGTCCACCTCTGAATGGCTGAAGAAGAACAAAATGAAGACTTTGGAGTGGCCTAGTCAAAGTCCTGACCTGAATCCTATTGAGATGCTGTGGCATGACCTTAAAAAGGCAGTTCATGCTCGAAAACCCTCCAATGTGGCTGAATTGCAACAATTCTGCAAAGATGAGTGGGCCAAAATTCCTCCACAGTGCTGTAAAAGACTCATTGCAAGTTCATCGCAAACACTTGATTGCAGTTGTTGCTGCTAAGGGTGGCCCAACCAGTTATTAGGTTTAGGGGGCAATCACTTTTTCACACAGGGCCATGTAGGTTTGGATTTTGTTTTCCCTTAATAACAACCTTAATTTAAAAACTGCATTTTGTATTTACTTGTGTTATCTTTGACTAATATTTAAATTAGTTTGATGATCTGAAACATTTAAGTGTGACAAACAAAAAATTAAGAAATCAGGAAGGGGGCAAACACTTTTTCACACCACTGTAGCTCACAGCATTTTCATTTACACGTGAAAGCCTCCCTAGACCTAGGGGCTGGGGAGGGGGTCAACTGCCAAGCTTTTCAAGCTTGTAAAACTGGTAGTTTTCTGTGCTGCCTACAAATTCCCATGAATAGTTGTTAACTTGAACTTCCACAGCAATTTACAGTGCTGCTTACTTACGAAAATCCCACTTTTCATACAGGTCATTCATGTCAGTAGTACTGTCTGTCTACATTATCCATCTTATTTTATCCACAGTGGGAATACGCACTCCTTGCCCTACATAGTCTACAACTCAGCAAAACCCCAGATGAACCTGATTACCAAGTGACTGAATGATAACCCTCCTACTGACAAAACTGTGAATTCATAGTCAGGAGTGGAATGAGATTAAAACTAATTACCGCCCTGCGGTTGGTTGTATGCCTCCGCCAACCAGTCAAGTTGCAGTTTACATCCATGTCTGTCCAGCCTTATATCATTTATAGTATGTAGTGAATACTTGGAAGGAATTGAATAAAAGGTATAAAGTGTATTTTTTGGTTAAATGGAAGTCATCAGTGTCGCCACATTTGTGTAATGGTACTCCGGAAAGGGCTATTGTGCAGATATAAGAGGTCTTAGTTTTAATGCAGTAAATCACCATATGAAGGGGAAAATAAAGAAGCTTTCATGGGTATTAAATCAGTTCTGGATGCCTGCATACTCTCAGCCTTCATGCAATGTGTTTGGAAAGGATGAATTAAAAAAGTGCCTGAATCAGTCTAGGGATTTGAGTGGAATTTTTAATGCATTACAAACTGAGCTAATTATCCAATTATTCCAGCATCACTACCCATGGTCATTTTAATGAGCTGAATCTAAGTGAGTATTGTTTTCAGAGAGACAAGAACAGAGATGGCTGCAGCTGCTTGTAACACTCACCACCTTCAGCTCAGCAAACTGGAGAGGTGTAAGAAAAGCAGTTAGGAAACTGGACTGTAATAGTGTTATTGATTGACTACTAGCAAATGTCTGACACTGTTTCTTGTACCTTACAGTGACAGAAACACCAGCTCTGAGCTTGCATTTGAACTTTTGGCCTTTGCTCCGCAGGTGGATGCCCAGCGACAGCCAAGCCGATGGCTGACCGATCCTGTGACCCACCCTGCACCAAGCCACGCTCCCTGTGCACAGAGGTGAGTTTTGGATGGAGTGATGAAAAATATTGCAATATTACATTACACTTTAGCATCCACAGTGCTGCTGCTTTGCTGCCCTGGATGGTATTTTCTGTGAAGCTGTTTGATCAGGGTCTGAGTGTAAGCATCAGAAGCAGCAGAACAAAGCACGGTGAAGCAGAGTTTTGTTATCATACAACACAAACCTGGAATAATCCCCCAGATGATATTTGACAAGCCCGGACTCTGGCTACTTTTAAATCGAAGCTAAAAATGTTTCTATTTTACTCTGCCTACTCTACCCTATAATGGCTTACCTTGTGTCTGCCGCCACCAGAGTTTTACCTGGTGCATACTCTGCCGTGGGGCAAACTTCATCAGCCGCATGAGTAGTCTCTGGCACCGTTTGGGAACATTGTTCAGGTCCTTACTGTTCATCATGCACCCGTGGTGCGCACCACTTGGTACTGTCACCCTTTCTATAATGCCGTTGGCTTCCATCGTATTGAGCTCCCCCTCTACAGGTTTCATGAGCAAGATGGGAACCCTCCTAGCCATGTGGACTGTGTATGGCTGTGCGTTCTCTTGCAGTGTGATTTTCACTAGCTTTGTCTTTAGTAGGCAAAACTCTCCTCCTTGGCTATGGACCTCATTGACCCATTTAACTAGGCCCATTGCAGTTGCTGTTGGTCGGCCCAGTAAGTTGTTCACACATTGTCCACTGACTACATAGATAGACCATTCAAACCCTTAACAGATAGTGATGGCAGCCAAGTGTTTTGTCTTTGGCCCAAGTATCGACACTAAAACACTGAAGAGTGAGCTCAGTTAATCTGAACAAACATGTTTTGGTTTGGTTGCTAGATCAGTAGTCTTCAGGGGCATTTAAAGAGACCTATTATAAAGAGTTCGGTCTAGACCTGCTCTATAGGAAAAGCGCAATGAGATAACTTCTGTTATGAATTAGCGCTATAGAAATAAAATTGAATTGAAAAAATTTAATTTCAAATTAATGTGAGATGACGTCATCAACATGCAAATGAACGAATGGCATCACTTTTGGAGTTACTGCTAGCTACTTTCATTGGAAAAGAACACTGCCATTGCTGTGAGCCTGTACCACCCACCACATCATTGTCTTGCCCATGTGCTGGACGGCATATGACAGCTACAGTTGCTTAGCTTGGAAAATAGCAATATGGGGCACTGAATTGGATGAATTTACTCAGACCACAAATGAGACAAGAATTTGGTTGGAAAAACAATGAACGCCGCCTGAGCAGAGTGTTTCTGAGGGTCAGGCCTCACTGCTTACTGTACAAAAACACAACTTTTATAATTTTATTCACTGATTTTGATGAAAGTGGATCATATTTATGGAAAACAAATGTTCTGGTTTTCCCTCTGATGTCCTTCGGCTGCTCTGCCTCAACTCACGGTAACTTATGGAGTTTCCTGATGGACAGATAGCTTTAAAGTAGCAGCTAACTGCTGCTAACTGTAACATTAGCTGCCATAAGCTGTGCAGCTTGTGGTCCTTTCAGCCTAGCTGACTCCGCCCAGGAGTGTTGTTGTTTACACTGCTAGCACAGGAGCTTTGGGCTGCTGGGAGGAGGTTTTCAGGCCCAGGCTCAGCTAGCTAATAGCGCTAGCTGCAAAGCCATCTTTCCATCACAAAATTAACTAACTTTCCTTCACAACCCAAAAATTGCTAGACATACTGGACAACCTCTAAAAACTCAGAGTAGTCCTGAGCAGAGCAGTGTCGCATAGCCAGACCTATCTCCACACTTCATTTTAGCGCTATGAGCAGAGCGGCCGAACAACTTGGCCAGACTGAGCTAGCGGATGGATGGGCGTGTCCTTGTACTTTGTGAGGGTGCTGCACCTGAAGCAGATCATGAGCGCAGATGATCTTTTAAAAAAAATATATATATATTCTTTATTGACAAAATAATTATACAAACAGCAAAAACTAACAAGTCCTCAATACAGATAGAGACGGTTTAGAAATGTTATAGAGCATCTTTGATACAGATGAGCGCAGATGACGATCATCAAGACATCCTAGTTAGGCTGACGTCATCTCAGCATGAAAGCAGTAAAAACCTTTGGAAACCTAGTGTTCAGAGTAGTCTGAAGCCTGAGCTTTTTGCTCACAGGGATTCATTTTACATACGCTTACCTCATTAGTTAAAACTTTGGCCACGTTTAATATGAGCATCCGATATTGTAACATTATATATATGACAGAAAATAAGGAAAAGCATAATAGGTCCCCTTTAACAAAGCAACCAATGTTAATTTTAGCGTACAACTACTAGCCACAGCTAGCCGCATCATATCTTTGGTTGTTTCCTAACTTATTTTCATCAGGTCAAAGTTTCAATTTGTTCAAGATTTTGGTTTATGACCAAATATCTGCAGAACTAATGACACTCCAATTAGCCTCAGCTAAACAGTGTGTTTAGTGCTAATTAGCTAACACTAAACTAAGAGGGTGCCCATGGTAAACATTACCTGCTAACTCAGCATATTAATTGTCACATTAATTGCTTTGTGAGCATCCTGACGTTAGCATTTAGCTGAAAGCACTGCCCAATGGAGCCTCACAGAGCTGCTAGCATGGCTGTAGGCTCTTAGTCTCGTTAATTGCTCATTGTGTATTTAAAAAATGTATTAATCATTATGTATTACAGTAATTGTAGTGAGGCAAATATCTGGCAATAAGTAATTGGTTTGTTAACCTTTTTTGATGAAAATATTGATTCATATAATTTTTAGATATTTAGAGATATTGAGCTGGTTGTTGCTGTAGGCATTAACCTGAGGCACAAACGTTAAAAAACTATTAAATATAATGTCACTTCTTATGAGTGCACTTTTGCACATTTGATCACAGAATCTGATACACAGTTTGAAACTTGCCATCTGTGTGAAAGTGGAATAAGGAATATGACTGGGAACTTGAGATCTCCAAGCTGCTACATTTTCTAGTTCAGAATGGTTATTTTTATTTAATATGATATAGTTCATTTGATTTTAGAAACTGAATGATTTAAGTTTATTCTCTGTTTTTTGTCATATTAAATGAACTTTCTGAATTTGATGCAAAAGGAATATTTTATTCTTATGAGAGGATATTTTCTTCTACCAGAGGTCCATGACACTGGGTGTGAAGCTTTTTTTTATCCTTAGCTTTCGATGTCAGGCCATTTATAAACTTGCTGTGAATACCAAGGGAGAATTTAAAGTGCTACTCAGGGAGCGGAGGAGGATAATCGATAGTGTTTTGCTTGGACAGTTGTCAGGCTGAACTGGGGCCTGCCAATGCTCTCCGCTCTTTAGTCTGTAGTCAGGAATCCGCTGCTCATTAGAGTGACATGAACAATACAGCAATGCTAACATGCCTGTTTTACTTGTGTTTGCAGTAAAGTAAAACTGCTGCCATGTACAAGGTCAACACTGATGCTTTTGGGCTGAAGCTGCCGAATGTTGATCATCATGTTGATCGATTGGGCTCATAAAGAGATTCTTAACATTTGCTTTTTTAGGAGCAGCATCAAGTGTCATAAAGAGCCAAGTATCAAAAACTGCCAACAAAAATGCGAACAGACACAAAATGCCAACAAATATAAGTTATTTATTGTAACAAAACAGATAAACTGAGAGATAAATTCAGATGTGAGGTTTGTTAGTCAGTGACATCAGTAGTGTTCATGTGGATGTGTGGATGTATAGTGTAGTGTAAGGGGTTGCAGGCACTGGCAGGGACAGAGCGAGCCACGCTGGAAGCTGGGACTTTATGTCCTGTGGAGCACTGGGCCCAGGTGCTCCAGATCTGGCTGGATACTGTAATCAGCTCCTCTGGCACCTGAAAGATAACACAGGCAGACACAGTATCTGACGCAGCACACACACACACGCTCAGAATAAGCAGGGATCGCCACAGGTTTCTTTGCTCAGACAGCATTTCTAATGCTGCAATGAACGATATAAACAAACAAAAAACGCTGTCCGCTAACAATGAATCCTGTGTAAGACAGATCATTTGTGAAGAAACAGTGGTGTTATATTTTTGTATAAATCATAGTTGCTAATTTTAGACCATTTTATTCCCTGCATGTTTGCTTGTGGTAAGACAACATTTAACACTTGTGCATTGAATTTGGCATATTTTGATAGATTCTTTTTTTTTAGAAAATGTTCCTCAAACTCAGGTATTGAAAGAGGGATTGTAGTGGTTTTCATACCGAAACTGAGGTATGGCATTGGCACTTATATCGTAAAATCTCAAACGACACCCAGCCCTAATATGAAGATGAGGTTTTTGAAGCGTAAATATACGCCACGAGGCCCTATACACCACAAAACGGAGGATGAATTGTTTTTGTTTTAGCATGTGTTTGTATGATTCAGAGATGTGGTTGCTAAAGGGAAGCTGGAGATGTCTGGAGGATGAGAGAAGTGTGGGTAAGTCTGTACTGTGTATGTATGAACATTACAGCAGCACCCTCCAGAGACAGTACCCAGATATATACATAATGACAACATGGTGCTGAACCGCACTTTTCCTTCGTTTGCCACTAAGGAGATTTAAATGAACACTTCCTCATTTCCTGCTCTGCTGTTGGACATACGCAGCTACTGTTTGCACGGCAGGGATTTCGGAGGTTGATTATTCACCAGATATTGTCGTGGAGCTGGGAACCTCCTGCAGGGCGATGAGTCAGGGATGGAGAGAGACAGATGTGGAGGAGGGGTGGCTTTCCTGCACACACAGTTTTTCCTTTCTCAAAGATGAAGTGATGTGCTTGCTTTGGACCAACAGAAAGGCTTTCGCACAAAACAAATGCTATCTTGCAGCAGTAAAGAGAAAGCGAGAGTGAGAGAAATTTCTTAATTTATTACATTTGACAAGAACCAAACCTGAAGCCGACCCAAGCTTGAAGCTTTGCGCAACAAAATGGCCTAAATGCTGGAGGAGCAGAACTCAACATCAACACTGGCATGTTGCTCCACTCATGAACACGCAGCCGCAGTTGTAGAAGCAGTAGCAGAAGTAACAATACACTTTATTTTTCCTGCACTTCACACTTCACACTCTTCGTCTGCTTCATCGTCTGCCTCAAGATGTTTGATGCACCACGTGATCTGACCTTAGAACCATGGCAATACCTAATCAGACTTGGACTTGGGTCCCAGGTCGGGTCTTAACTACTGGTATCGAAAGCACCTGTGAACACCTCCACCATCAAGACGAGCGGTGTAGATCTGGGACATGTCTCGGTGCTGTGAGCTGCCCTAGATGCTACATCATTTTTTTTTAAACGTGTTTGATATTAATCGTAGCCAAAAACAAGATGCGTTTGTAGAACACCTTGAACACAAGTCTCAGATGGGAAATAAGCACTGTTCAATGAGCGCGCATCCAACCAGGGGCGGCAAAGGAGGGGGACGACAGACACACACACTGTTGAATATTTGCTCAAATTGCGGATCTCGCCAACTGGAATAACCTTGTAATGAGCACGCCTTGTGTTAGGATGGGAGGTTTTTACATGAGGACATAACCTAACCACATTTAAAACGTTTTTGTATTCTTCTAATCATTTCAGATCAACTTTTATATCTTGTATGTATCTTTTATAAGTTGTGTAACCATTGGAGTCTTCTGCGTTCTCTGATGGTGGCAAATGTCGAGAGAAGTACCCGGAGGGTCCCTCCATGGACTCAGGTGGACTGGTAAACAGGCACGCAGTTTAAAGGATGGTTTTCCTTTGTCCTGGGCAGACTGTGTCTGACCACGCGTGTATTAAACCATCCTGAACTGAGAAGTGACTTGTGGCCTGATTGATTTCATCTTCATCTGATCCAAGACGAAAGAATCGCCTCCATCATATGAGATCAGTTGTGTTGGACGTGCACCCGCATGTCAACATGACATCAGTCTTGGACAAAATACTGTCTTGTAGCAGTGCAGCAATTCTGAAATTGTAAGTCCTGTAGCCTGTGCTAGACTTAAAGAGAGTGTTAAAATCCGTATTACTGGTACTGACAGGATTGATACATTGATTTTAAAGTAACAAAGCAAACATAACTGTCTGTAAGCAATGTTCTGTTAAATACAATATATTTGAAGTACTAAACACAAATGAAACAAACAGTAAAATCATTTCAGAATGCTTTAAATCAATGTGACGGTTGCTCGAGGCGGTTGTTGCCATAATACACAAATGAAGAAGCAGCCTCAAGCCTGCAGTGACAGCGTCCTGAACCTATCACTTCTGCCTGACCTCCATCAAGAAAATAACTACATATGTACACTAGAACAAAGAAGGGAAAGTTATGAGGACTGGGGGGAAAAAATCAAGACAGTTGCAGATAAGATGAGGTTGAAATTAGCGTCGAACCAACCCAACTTGTTTACAAGAGACATACCGGTAAAAATAAAGTACAATGGCTTTCAATCAGCAGAGGGTTACAGAACTCAGACAGCCAGTTACTTAAGATTTCCTTCAGAATCTTATCTTCCCCCCGTGTAGTTTACCTCCACCCATTCTTGTTTATTTAGCCTGTGTAGGCTTATGTTCTTTATTTCTTTACCGTCCATGTTTTGTTTGTATTTTTTTAGGTCATCACTCATGTTGCATAAAATTCAACTTTTCGAGGTGCAGACCAGTGTGAGCTTCAATTCAAGTCCACCGAAAGTAAATGCATTCTGTGTTCTTTCAACCTAATTATTCAGATTACTGTTTCAAAAGACAGTGTATTTAAATCAGTTGATCAGTCAGTGTTTTTCCTAATCAGTAAATGACACCCTTTGTTTTGCATGAGCTCGCGCACACTGATTTGTCCTTTTTTTTTACCTGTATGTGGATGGCTGAACAAAGTTTGTCTCATTGTGTTGTTACATTGTCCTCAGACCCCACATTTATAGTTTCCATCAGGGATCGCTATGATTACAGTTTGTAAAGATTTTTGTTTTTGTTTTCGGGGGTCGTATTCAGAACATGCCAACTTGTCCCTTACATTATTTCCTCTTTTGAATATTACTCTTGGCTTTCCCGTGTAGATTTCTTATCAATTCATCTTTCTGTAATATCTGCAAATGTTTTTGTAGAACGTCTTCCGAATGCCTTCCGAAACTTTGTAATGAACAACATTGATTCGCCATCCAAACTTGGATTTCTTAGAAACAGGTCCACCCTTTGTTTTCTATCAGTTTGCCTTGTTGCTTCCTCAGCACATTTGTCTGCATACCTTCTGCTCCTGAACTTGTTTTGAGTTGCCAGAAGGTGGCGCTCAAAACCAGACTGATGTCTCAACAACTAGTGGATGGATTGCCATGAAACGTGGCAGACTTTCATGTTCCCCTCAGGATGAACTGTAAGAACTTTTGTGATCCCTCACTTTTCATCTAACGGTGTCAGCAGGTCAACATTTGAATGTGTCCAGTACTTTGGTTTATGACCAAATACCAGCATTCCCTCTTTGCATTTAGTGCTAATTAGCAAATTAGCATGCTAACATGATAAACCAAGACATTCTACCTGTTCAACATTACATCATATCGGGAGGAAATCAACAATCACAGAGACCAACCTACTGCTCAACGGCAGCAAAACCAAGGAGCTGATTGATTTTAGCTAAAACTAATCAACTAATCAAATGAAATCTGTAAAGAGCATATTCACTCTTTGGTTAGACCGCTCACAACACGTGCGGTCACAGGTTTCTGGTGTAAGAAGTATAAGATTTGTCCATGTCATTGTGTTTAACCTTCCTCCTTTCTGGGTCAGGCGGGAGTGTGTGGCTGTGAGGAGGGTTACACTGAAGTGATGACGTCTGACGGCCTGCTGGACCAGTGCACGGTCATCCCGGTGCTGGAGATCCCCACTGCGGGTGACAACAGGGCCGACGTCAAGACCATCCGAGCCTTCAACCCCACTCAGCCTGCAGCCAGCACACCAGGGAGGGTGGGACGCACCTGGTTCCTGCAGCCCTTCGGCCCAGGTAATGCACCTCAACACAGTCTGGGACAAAAGGTTGAAAAAAAGAAGCAAGAGGGGGTGAAGAAGACACAACAGGAATAAAGCGGGAGCAAGAAGAGCAGCAGGAAGAACAGAAAAGGAAGATAAATAGTAAAAAATGGAAAACAAAGGCTTGATATGTGTACCTCTGTGTTACATTGATGATTCAGTGACCAACAGTTAACCACACTACAAGTGCAGCAGATAAATGTAAATTCCACACAGTGTTGTGTGTATAACTCTACTGCCCCCTTCAGCTTAGACAAGGAAATGAAATGTCATACAGTACACATTCCTGCAGTGTATTAATAGTAAGTGTGTGTGTGTGTGTGTGTGTGTGTGGTTCTCTGTGCAGATGGGAAGCTGAAGACCTGGGTGTATGGAGTGGCAGCAGGAGCGTTTGTTCTGCTGGTCTTTATAATCTCCATGACATACTTAGCATGGTAATGTACACTTACATGTTATTACTGCGTGTCTCTACTGTGTGCTTTGTTTCTGCCATCACATTAGTTATTCACCTACATGCAGTGAAGTAATGGAGATCATAATGACGAAGGACCCGTCTGCTGAAACAAAAAATGGTTCAGGGTTATCAAAAGCATCAATTTCTGCTTTTCTGGAAGGTTACAGGAGGCTTTCAGTGGATATCTCCACTTTAGTTTGACACATGTTGATAAAGTGGAAAACTTCACAACAAAACAAAAACAAAAACGCATCTGATGAAAGTATAATTAAATTGATGAACAAGATTTTGCCAAGATGTAATAACATATTTGATTTGATTAGCCAGCTTATCAGTTGTATCAGCTGGTGTTTATTATTTAAAGGGCCATTTCACCAATTTTCCACATTAGTTTAGTCAGTTTACTCATCATGAGCAGTACTACACAGCTTGGGAAAACAGCTGTATAATATCTTCTGTGCTTCTGGAAGAACTTTATCAAGGCTTAGAAACTAACCCTGAGGATGTCGTAGTGATGTCACTAGGGTTATCTATCTATGAACTTGGGCCTGAAGCTTCATTTGAAACAGGAAGCCTGTGTTATTAACTGGGGCCATTCTTGTCTTGTCTCTTGCAAGTTTATACTAAATCACTGAAGACGCCCTTTAAAAGGTGCCCTGTGGAGTTCTGTTGTTAACAAACAACGCCTTGTTTCTACCGCTGAGGCCTAATAAACATGTCAAGTGCATTTTCTCATAAAACAGTTTTAGAGAGTATTTTTGGAAGATTTTGAAACCGACGTTGTTGTACATCCATATATGCTTGCTAACAGTATTCTTCTTCACGGCATTTCTTGGTGCATCACAGGACTGTGTATCGCATCACCTGCCCATGCATGTGCATCCTCTTGTGTGTGCACAAGATACAAACAAACTCATAAAAACTTCGCTCTATAGCACCACTTGTCGTCCGACACTTCACAGAGGACCTTTAATATAGCCTGGCATCGGCAGACTAAATTTGCCAATGCATATTAGTCTGGAACCTCTCAGTTTATTTTATTAGCACACTAGTGGCCTCTTGGGAGACTAGTCTTGAGCTAAAAGAGATCCAAATAAATAAGTAAGTAAATAAATCTGTTTGAATTTACACACATTGAAATATGGTCATTAAATGCCGTTGAGCAAGATTTTTATATGTAAAATTCACACCTAAAAAGTTTTAACCTAGACACCCTTTCAACTGCAAATCACCAAAATCATTATTACTGGTCTGGACTGTGAGTTTACAGTCACAGGTCCATGAGTCAACTATGTCTTATCTGTTAGATCCATATTTCCACCTGCATTCTGTGTCTGTCACAGCTGTTACAGCTGAATAATATATTTAAAAATGTTACATATAATAGGATTACAGCACTTCATCATCCATTACGGAAATTGAAGTCTGGTAAATGATGAATGAGTGGACTACATTAAATATAATATAATAGTATAATAGTAATAGTGTTGACTTATTGACTCTTTTCTCCCGTCCGACTCAGGCTCTCTCACAGCCGACTAACGTCATGGTCCGCATTGGCACACATTAACATTTCGAGCTCCACTGTATTAAAATGAAGACTCTGCTCTTTCTTTACCCATGGCCATGGTGAATCACTGTATTCCATTGATGATGGCTTTTTTCCCTTTAGCCACGCACATGCCTTACTGAGAGTGAACATGATTGAACTAACTCTGATCACCTGCTCTGGAACCAAAAACTCCGAGTTTCCCATCTCAGGTTTAGTCAACTCCGAGTTCAGGGTTAGAGTCAGAGTTAAACCGGCTTTCTGGAACAGGCCCCTGTCATAAACTGGCCAGCTAATGCTGTTGTGCCCGCGGAATCATTCAACTCAATTCAGTTTTATTTATATAGCGCCAATTCATAACGGAAGTTATCCCATTGCACTTTTCTTATCTCCCTACCTGAATCATTCGGTTTCAACAACCACATGTTGGCAGCAAGTAATAAGAGGCTGCGCAGAGTGAAATCATCTAAAAGACAACACTTTTGCTTCAGCAGAGACTGAGCTGACTGTTGTTCCAGTAGTTCTGACGAACTTTCCTGTCACACACAGTGCTTTCCATGAATGCATGGAAACAGTAACATCAGCTTGCTGTGTTCAAAAACACTCAAGAGTCATGGAGATGGTTTGGAAGGCAGCAGAGACACATTTCCAAACTTGCTGCTAGAGGAGAGTGGAGGTGTACCATAGGTGTGTCCTATGGTTAACACAGTGCCCATGGTAAATGATAAATGTTGCAGTGCAAACTTGAATGGTAAATGACATACACGTGTAATGAAAACCAAGCTTGTTTTATCTAATCATTAATGTCTTTATTAGACAGGACATAATTTCAGAGCACATTAATCCTTTCAATTTTCCTTTTATCAGCTCTGCTTTATTTATTCAATATTTGCGAGTTCTATGCTAGCCTTAATTATAAGACTCTATAAGCTTTAGACCTAGACTTTAGTCCTAGGCTTAATCCGTGTCTAGTACAGCATCAGTCTGATCCTCTGATCTGGAGCTCTTTTAGGCCCAGGGAGGAAAACTTGTGACAAAAATGTGGCAACTCTTCCTGTTCATCAATGTGGGTTAAGAGACTGAACCTGGGCGTAACCTCCATTACATCACTGCTTATGTTTATTCATTTATTCAGTTCACTTCATTTTTCATTTTACTTTGAGTTCCCTCATCATTTGCCACCTTCATTTCTTGTGTTTCTGTCTCCACCTTCACCCTCATACTCTCTGCTCAGTTACTGTGGTTGTTGCCTTTTCTGCAAGCCGAGCTGGATGGACCCAAACAGCCACACTGTGCCCTACACCTGTCCTGCCTGCCAGAAACTAGAGCAGGACGAGTTGCAGCGGCACAGTCAACTCCAACAGCAACAGCAGCAGCAGCAGCAATATGAGGCACTGCTCCAACAGCCTCCACCATCACAACAACAACCACGGCAGCAGCAGTCACTGCCACCCCCACCACCTCACTATGAAACGCTCATCACTTAGTCAGGGCCTCACCCCACCCTGCTGTAGCTCACTGCACCTGACATTCATTTGTACCCAAACACTTCCATTGCCTGTGCACTCATTTTAGTGGATCACTTCCTTGAGGTGAGCAGTCCAGATGCCATCAAACACACCATACAACTGCAGACTGCACTTTATAGGTTTGCTCTTTTTTGTGCTTTGTATAATTTAGAGATATTACCTAATTATTTCTTGACCAATATAGGTTTTGAAGAAATGGTTCAACATTTTAGGATATGCACTTATTCCTTTTCTTTCTGAGAGTGAGATGAGAAGATAAATATTAATCACATGTCTCTGTGTTAAGTACAGAGCTGTATGAGAATGCTACTGCAAGTCAATCTCAGCATAAGGACTCGAAGCATGGGGAAACAGCTAGCCTGGCTCTGTCCAAAGCTCCCTTATTAACATGTTGTATCATGTTTGTTTTTTTATCTGTGCTCAGACTGAAATGTAAAAGCTAAAACTTGTGGTGTAAGGCTGAGTTATGTGCTGGAACTATTTCTTGATGAACAACAGTGTATCCATCCACCCAGTGCAGCGTCTCTGGCTACATCGCAGGTTGCCAGAGGTAGTCAGTGAGCACAGCTCTTTGGTTTTGGTCTCTGTACAGGCACGATGCTTTATGCTAAGCTAGGCTAACCACGTCCTGACTCCAGATTTGTCCTTGCACAAACATGAGATTAATATCCATCTTCTCTTCTCACTCTCAGAAAGAAAACAAATAGGCTTATTTCTATTAGTTTAAAGGTTAATATGGCTGAAGCTACCAATATCTGATATTTAGTCACAGTAGTATATATATTTTTATAAATGTGAAGTAAGTTTGTAATTAGCAATAATTAAGGACAAGACATATATTTAGAGTTTACTCCCAAATTTCAATCCTTGTCTGGCTGCAAAAGCTTCTAAAGCAGCATGCAGATTAAGTCTAAACTGAAAACATCGTTACTTCTGCTGTTAATCTAACACTAACAGAACTACCGGTACTGCTGCTCCGACTACTGTACTGCAACTGCTAGTTCTACATGACAAGTTTGCCACTATCAGTCCCTGTGTTGGTTATCTCAAAACCTTCCCTGCGCTGCCAGCAATAGATTTGTGGTGGGGAAATAATACAATTTTTATTTGTTATTTATTTTATTCGTTTAAATGTGGTCAAATTTGAATATATTGAGTCTAAAACTACTAGAATAAGCCAGTTAAATACCCACCATGTGTAATTGTTTTAAACTGTAGGCTATAAACTCCTCCCAGGTCATTAAAACTCCCAATTTTACAGAAGAAATACAATGACTTCAGTGTTCAGTCTGTTATGATAGCTACTGCCCTGAGTGGTTCTCACTGTTCAAAAATCAGCATACAAAGGGCTTTACAAACTTTGGACATGCCAACCTGCAGGCCAGTCATGATTGTAACATCTTTCCTCTGCTGCCATCTCGTGGTCATCCACACACATTTCATGTAGACGCAGTCATTCTCTTCCATTTCTATTTTCATTCAAGTGCCCAAGTGGATAAAACCATTTATCCAAAATGTTGTACAAAGTAATGTAAAATATATGAATGTTATACAGTATATGTATATCTCCCTGAGATGCGATGTCTACAATATAACTAACCTGCTTACAAGTCCTTAAAATATATATTCCTTAAAATAACGTATAACCACTGTTTTGCCTGTCTTCACTGACATTAACTGTAAATCTAAGATTTCATTAGTGCTGACCCTTTTACGAAGAATTCCAAATTGTTCTAGATTTTGAATTTGTTTTTCCACCTTCCAGGCAACCATTCCTAATCATTTCCCAACGATATGAAAATAAACACTTTTCTAACACAAATGAAACATTAAGTTAATCCATCAGGGTGAACATTATGTCAGCTATTGTTATTTGTTAACGGAAAGTGATTCGTGTATGGTGTAGCGGTGCAGACAAAATGAATCTACGCTTACAGATGTGGCACAGCGGTGCAGTGGTTAGCAATGTCGCCTCCCAGCAAGAGGGACAGGGTTTGAATCCAAGTTAGCTCCAAGTGTTCACTCTACTGCATCTATCCAAGGTGTGCCCTGCTACTCGCCCAATGTATGCTGCTATTAGAGGTGTTCAGTTCATAAAGGAAGGAACCTTTAACAGAATCAGTATCTGTTAACTGGAGTGAGCTCCCCTCACTGGGAGAGCACCATTGTCAGCACAGCTGTGATATACAGTATGTTACTTACTGGTTAAAGGCTTGCTGAGCCATTAAGCTTATAGACAGATCTTGGTGTAGGCTTTGTTTTGTACTAAACTGAACAAAACTTGAAGCAGTAACAAACTGAACTTACTACTGAACTGAGTGTTTTGATGACACAATCACATTTGTTACCCAAACACATTTCAAACTGAGATTGTCCTTACAAGAGGAATGACATCATTATAGTCATTTGTTCTAATGCCCATAACAAGCTTTATTTACATTTGGACCTCTAGTGGCAGTGAAAATGATGACAGTTTTCTATCAGAAATGAAGGTAGAAGTAGTGCAAAATTGTTATAGCACCAAAAAACTTAATAGGTTAGAGGTTGGAGTAGATGGATGGGTCATCGAAGCAGATGACTTTGACACTGAGCACTGAGATTCATTCCCCCTTTCCTTTAACCATGAAAACAATAGCTCCCCTAACCCTAACCCTATCCAAGTGTTTTTTGTGCCTGAACTTGACCAAACCTTAACCATAGTGTTAGCAGACCACAAAATGCTCATTTGAGTTATTTTGGTTGGCTTATATACATTATGCATCGTACATATTTTGATGTTAAGTTTAGAGGACAAATCTGACTATCATACCTTAATGAAATAAATGAAATTCAGTGGCTGCCTGGAAGGTAAATAACACTTTAAAAATCAGTTAATGGCAATGTATGTATGAAAAGAAAAAAATGAATGGGATTGGGAGTAAATGGAAAGACAGTGGTATGGTCCATAAACTACGTGGCAAACTGTCCAGAGACAAGTCAGGAATGTGCAAACTGACTTCGCTTCAACAGCACTATGCCTCTCATACTGAAGGCTACTCTTGTTGGGAAAGGTCCAAGCAATGCTACAGATTTTCTAAACATTCTTTCCCCTTTTCTTTCTTCTGTAGCAAAAAGCCAAAGAGGCCGCAGCGACGGCAGATGAACAACAGACTGAAGCCGCTGACTCTGGCCTACGACGGAGACGCCGACATGTAAAAGTTTTCCTGCTGACCACACTGACCTACAGACATTCGTCCTTATGCAGGACACACAGGGTTGCTATGGAAACGCCTTGATGTCAGGGCTGCCGCCGGGCATTGTTCACCCAACAGGTGGACACCCTGGGAAGATGATTCTGACAGAAAGAGAAACCTCAAAGATCAAGACACTGAATCCATGTCCATTAGTAGCCTTGATGTCCCTGTCCTCTTTTTTAACTTCCATTTTGATACTCTGTTTCACAAGAGCCTTCATGAATTGTTAATCTTCTTTTGGAAGTCTGCTTTTGCTTCTCTGCCATCTACTACTGCCGGTAACATCCAAACCATGGTCGTCTAAAAACACAGATTTGGCTCTAAAAACACAATTCTCCTTTGGTCTTTTTGTTAATTTTGTCACAGCTGAGTGACATCATCTCTTTAGGATACTCCTTCTTTGTCCCACGAATAAGAACATTCTGGCCTGGGTCCATCAGCAAGAAAAGATAAAACCAGAGAACAAAAGCGTAATGATTCCCAGAGCCACTGTCACTTCTGCCTGCCTCTCCCTTCTCCATTTTCAGGCATAATTTTGCACTATATTAGTGCAGCATGATATGTACTTATCTAGCTTTGCCATAGGAAACTGCCTCTCTCAATACAAGATGGTATACAGTCTTGTGCTAGAAATGTAAAAAAGTAGACTTTTTTTGCAAACAGAACTCACTAATGTTTGTTAATATTTTTCTTCTATTACCTCTTGTGTGTGATATGATGGGACTCAATGTAAATAGGATTTTTTTTCTGTGTTCTCAAATGTACCTTTCTAGTATGTACAGTTACACGTCCCAAACTCTCTGAGTTCATTTATTTTTTGACGATTTTTTGACTGTGGCTTTTAGATCATGATCTTTTACTTTTGTAAATTATACACATATATACATACACATTACTATCATCGACTCAGGCTGCAGGAAATACATAGAAACCCCTTCCATTATGAAACCTTTTAGCTGTGATATGAGAAGAAGAAAAGAGGAAACAAAACCAGAGGATGGAGGAAGATGCTCTGGAATCTTGGCTTCAAGTATTCAGATGTATAAAGGCCTGTGACATTTGAGTTTGGAGATTACTATTGGAATTCAGTTCAAATAAATCAAAGTCTGAGGAAAATATCAGACTTCTGATGAAAAGTATCAGAAGTCAGAGATGATAGAATACTGGCTTCTTTGATTCTGACTTACATCTCAGAATTCTTTCATTCTTAGTCAAAAGATTTTTGTGTTCCTTGATTTCCTTGTAAAGGTCTCAGTGTGCTTCAAACTAACTAGTTCATATGATGCATCCCCTGACCATGTCTGAAGGCAAAAGTGTTTAAACTTGCAGGTTCTGAATGGCCACACTCCAAGAGAGGGTGAAAAGCCTGCTGTCATAGCCTCCTCCTGGCTGCATCCCACTGCCTTCTCGATCTATCTCCAAGAACTCTCAGCCTTTTGTGTGGTTTTGTAGTCTAGAGACAATGAATGGGGATAACAACACAGTCATGGTGTTGTACTCGGTTGTGTGAAGAATGAAAAAAGAGCTAAGGAAGAAGTTCAAATGTCCACACACCAGGACCAATGGCTGGGTAAAGGGGGTTTCAGATACTGTTAGGCAATCTCACAAGCACTTAGCTTGAAGCATTTTGGGAACTTAAAGGTGCCAGTATACTGACACCAGAACTGCTTGTCAGATGGTCGAACACCTTCGTAAACCCCCTCACCCAACCCCTTTCCAACATCGGATGGATGGGGGTGTCTCAATCGGACATTCACACCCACTTCACATAGTGATTGGCCAGCTGTGTAGAGGTGAGAAAGGAGCCAGGGTTTGAACTTCTCGCTCCTCTGTCTCTCTTTTTTCATTCTTTACTCTGAGTACAACATGTGCTGTTATCCCCATATTTCACATCTTCCCCCTCACTATGACACTGAGCTTTTCACTGGCCTTCAAATACGGCAGTTTTGGAATAGTTATACACACTTGATTTCCAACATGGTCGGACAACAAGTCATACGGACTAGTTCTTTTCTAGCATAACCCGGCCCTAAGAGTTTAGTGAGTCTGATGGACTGGATGAGACTGTTCTGTTCCAAAGGCTCCTCCAAATTTGGTAGATACTGTAAACATAGCTTTCTTTTTCACAAATTTGGAGGACAAAACCTGGCCCTTAATATCCCAAAATTTCTTGGATGGAGCAATTCACTGATCCTTATCAACTTGGAATGTAAGGAAATAAAACACAATCCCATCACGTTCATCACGTATTTTCCTTCAGGTAGTGACTGTTAAATCAATTGCTTGAAGTAGACCAATGAAAATAATGGAAGCCAGAAATAAATTCTACTGTTTGTTCTTGTTAGCAGCCTACACACATTGTTCATCACACTGTATTAAGTTTTGACTTAATTGAAATATCCCGCTGTAAACCTGGATATCATGGAACCTGCATGACTAACCTTTGGTATTTACACTTTGTTGGCCAATTTGTTGTTTTGACAAGGAGTGCACAAAAGAACCATCAGTTTTGGTCTCTGGGACATCCCCCCAACAAGTCTGTAGTTATAAATTTAAGTTATTAATGTGTTATTAATCACCCAAAAGGTTCCAATTTGAATTTACACAGGTCTTTGTGAGACGTCCTGTCTCTATCAACTTACAATGCCCTCAAATCCAGTCTAATGTTGTATGCTGTAGTACACCAGGAAACAAATAATTCTCTGTAGACATTCCTCTCTGTTCACAGTTACAGAAAAACTGTCTGAAAGACCTAAAGGATTGCATTCTGCCTTACAGGTTTTATTCACCCATTCAAGTGTTCAATAACATTCATCTTAGTCAGCAATGTATCCCAGAGAGACTTTACCAATCAACCATTGTTGTGGTCTCCCTCTTAAAGAGCTTTCAGCCCAACTACTGTATATCACTCTGGGTGACTTTTAGTGCCCCAGCATGGTGTAAAGTTCTTTCCAGAAGCTCTTCCACTGACAAAACTTTAGTTCAGGAGGAATTATTGTATGGGAGTATTTTGAAACCATACAATGCTGCCTGATAAGCTAAAAGTGTATTATTTATCAGTATGAGACATCATATCATTGCCAGAGAATGGCATTTTAATATTCTGTGGAGTATGTTACTAGTAAGTCAACGGAATGTTTAATTTATATTTTTTGGAATGAGTTGTAAATAAACCGCTAAATATTTCTTTTTTTATTTATTGTTCATGTTCTATAATGTGTTTCCTTTTTTACTGCACAAGATGTTATGCCAAAAGAAAAAAAAAAGAAAAAAAATGGAGGTGTGAGTGTGGGTTTGCTAAAAGCGATATTGACAACCTTGTGAAATACAAATTCGCTGATGAACTCTGTCCTTTTGCTACTGTTTGTTTATATGTATTTGACTAATTGCTGTTAATAAACAAGGTAAATATTTGAAAATATTTTTGCAAGCTTCTTCAGTGCCTGATCTGAAATTTAAAACAGAATAAAATTTTGGGTGTTCATAGAAGGTTATAGGAATACAAGTTTAGTCTTTGGCTCAGTGCTTCACAATATTCAAAAGTACAATTTTCCTGTTCATCATCATATCAGTGACATCAGTGTCCCCACTTCCACATACTTCAACTGTGGAATAGAGAGAGAGAGAGAGAGAGAGAGAGAGAGAGAAGGGGATGGGGGAGAGGGAAGCACAATGCAAATTCCACCTAGAATTTTAAAATAGTAATAATATAATGGTAGTGATAATATTAATATTAATAAAGTAATAATGATAGGAATGACAGTCATAGGAATAATAATGACAATAATAGTAACAAAGCCAATAACAACAACTGTAGTAGCAGTTGTCGAGCAGGAACACAGGGGCAGCAAGTGACCCACAACCACAGATCCAGACTCTGCAGCTCCGGAGGCAGAAATACCTGCTGAAAGCGACAGAAGGAGAGAGGAGAGAAACAAGAAAGCACAAAATGGGATACAAATGCATACAGAGGGAGAGGAGAGAGGAGAGAAGTGCATCATGGGAAGTCTACCAGCAGTCTAGGCCTATAGCAGCATAACTAAGGGATGGTTCAGGACTCACCTGAGCCAGCCCTAACTATAAGCTTTATCAAAGAGGAAAATCTTTCGCCTACTCTTAAATGTGGAGATGGAGTCCGCCTCCCGAACCCAAATTGGGACCTGATTCCACAGGAGAGGAGCTTGATATCTTTTTGATATCTATAAAGTCACTACTTTTAGAATAATATAAATACTGTATATACAGTGTGTGTGTTCTGTCACACACAGATAAAGAGGGAAAAAATGTTTTTGGAAGCTGCATCATTTAAATTAAAAAGTAAAGTTATCACCCTGTTTCAATTATCAGATTTATGTGTGGGGTAGAACTCCATGAGCTTTAATGATTGATGGAATGAAGATACACACCAGGATTGCATTTTGGCAGCAGTGAAACTGCAGAGTTGTTGTTACATGGCAGTAGTCCACTTAGACTACATACCACCTTAGAAGGACAGTGAGGAACCCATCCAAAATTAGCTGCCACAGCACAGTCTCACCTAACCCCTGATGAGACCATCTGGATGCATGGGTCAGAACTGGACCAGTCCACAGCTACAACTCAACCATCACAGGACATGTGACATGGCTGAATTAACCTGCTAGCTTCCGTTCCTCTCCCTCTCTGTACAGTATTCCTATGCAGGAATATTACATGGCCAAGTTCTATATGTGGCGTAAATTTAGGATTATGCATCATGTGAGCATCAAGTCAGGGCCTCAAGATCAAGTAGGAATAAAGCCCAAGTGAAGGCCCTTATGTCAGTTGATATTTTGCTTTGGTAATGCATAGTCCCAAACAAAGTTGCAGTTAATACAATTATTGGAAATGTATCGCTATACGGTGAACTTGGGGCTTTTGGGGCCCCTGGGGGCATTAACATGGCCTGTGCTAAATTGACCAATAGGACAATCTCAGTGTAATATTTTAACTAATTTAAGTGCACTGCTGACAGTTGCTTTAAGCAGGAAACTGAAGCTCACCCAAGTCTACATGTGCTGTAATATCACCACCAGATGTCAGTAAAAGACAGCTAAAGGTGTGCAGACTGCTCAGCTTGATGCAGGCAGGATTTTAGTTTGGTGATGCTTGATCATGATGCCTTAATCCTCCTATTGTGTTCCGGGCAAAATCGGCCGATTACAACTTTCATCATAAATATGGTATATTTCATCTGACTGACCGAAGGCTTCATGCATTCCTCCACACTAGGCATCTGAACATGTATCAGAATCAGAATCAGAAATATACTTTATTGATCCCAGAGGGGAAAATCTTTCGTTACAGCTGCTCACTATCACGTCAGTGCACACAGGAATAGAAGTACTAATAGAATAGAAATAGAAATAATAATGAATAAGTCTGCAACGAGACAATTATTTCTAGTAAGAAATAAGAGTGTGGCTTAGTGGTAGAGCAGGTCATCCACCAATCGGAAGATCAGCGGTTCGATCCCAGCCCACATGTCGAAGTGTCCTTGGGCAAGACACTGAACCCCAAACTGCTCCCGAGGGCTGTGCCTTTGCTGTGTGAATGTGTGTGAATGATTAGTTACTTTGATGAGCAGTTCTGCTATCGGTGTATGAATGTGTGTGAATGGGGTGAATGTGATTTGTAGTTGCAGCGCTTTGAGTAGTCAGAAAGACTAGAAAGACGCTACACAAGTACAGTCCATTTACCATTTAATATAAGTATTAATAAATATGAATAAACAGGGAATATTAAACTGAAAACAGAGTTAAACAGAGAATAATGCACAATTATTTCAAGTATTGCAGAGATGTTAATGATCAGTGTCCAGTTTAGCGACTTCGGGTCATACAGACTGACACTTAGAGGGAGGAGTTAAAGAGTTTGATGGCCACAGGCAGGAATGACTTCCTGTGGCGCTCTGTGGTGCTTTTTGGGGGGATGAGTCTTCCGCTGAAGGTACTCCTTTGCTTGACCAGCACGTCATGGAGCGGGTGGGAGACACTGTCCAAGATGGCGTGTAGTTTGGCCAGCATCCTCCTCTCTGACACCACCGCCAGAGAGTCCAGCTCCACCCCCACAATGTCACTGGCCTTACGGATCAGTTTGTTGAGTCTGTTAGCGTCCGCTACCCTCAACCTGCTGCCCCAGCATGCAACAGCATACAGGATAGCACTGGCCACCACAGACTCATAAAACATCCTCAGCATTGTCCGGCAGATGTTGAAGGACCTCAGCCTCCTCAGGAAACAGAGGCGGCTCTGGCCCTTCCTGTAGACAGCTTGAGTGTTCTTAGCCCAGTCCAGTTTATTGTCCATGTGTATTCCCAGGTACTTGTAATCCTCTACAATGTCCACACTGACCCCCTGGATGGAAACCGGGTCACTGGTGCCTTGGTCCTTCGTAGATCCACAACCAGCTCCTTAGACTTTGTCGCATTGAGCTGCAGATAGTTCTGCTCACACCATGAGACAAGTCCCCCACCACAGCCCTGTACTCAGACTCATCACCACCGCTGATACATCCCACCACAGCAGAGTCATCAGAAAACTTCTGGAGGTGGCAGGACTCTGTGTGGCAGCTGAAGTCTGTGGTGTAGATGGTGAAGAGGAAGGGAGAGAGGACAGTCCCCTGAGGAGCCCCAGTGTTGCTGACCACGCTGTCTGATACACAGTGCTGCAGACGCACATGCTGTGGTCTGCCAGTCAGGTAGTCCACAATCCAGGACACGAGGGGGGCGTCCACCTGGTTAGTGATAACTACTACACCACATTGATTTTTAAAGGTTTTATTCAAACTTTACGCATCTGTCGTGTTCCTGGTATTATTTCAGATTACCGAGGTCTATACACCATAAATTAAAACAATAAGTGTAGAACTTGTAATAATGACTTCCTAGTCATTATTAGAATTGGTTAAAAGATGTTGCACGTCATTTGGTGATAATTTATGCTTTATGTTTGCTTTATGAACAGTTAAAACAAAAAAAAGTAATTTTGTCTAATTTTTATCACTATTCTGAGATGACTGGCAGCCTTTTGTTTTGTTCAATAGGTTGTGTAAAACTTCCAGTTCTCTAAGAGACAAAAGATGAGCTCTTAGCTGGAAAGGGATGGGGCAGCACAAATTAACCTCTGTCATGAGGAATGGATACAGAAATGTGGCTGAAAACACACACACACACACACACACAAACTGGAGACACACACTGAGGTCAAGCATTCTCTGCTGGCTTAGAAGGTTGTAGACAGCCATTTACCTTAGTCTGCAATTCTGTTACCACTGTTTTTGGCTACAGATGGACCCTGAAGGCACTGATACTGTCCTAATGCAGATAGACAATTAGGTCTAATTATTCTTTAACTCCATTGGTTAAATTGTTGTCCTCTGCTTGTTGAAGTAATGTAATTGTCTTTATCATCAGAGCCCCTGATTATAATCGGATATTGGGAAGTAAAACAGAGACAGGCTACATGGTTTTGGTCCTCTCATTTAATCAGCACTTCACATAATCATGTCTCTGTCTTCCAATTTAATCCCCTCTGCCCAGAAAAAGGAAGTCCTACAGGCTGCCCTAATCAATTAAGTCATGTTGTGAAACCCACTTCAAACGGGTGACTTTGCTACGACCTCAGAGACATCAAGATCTGGCAAAAAATTTGATTAAGGATACTAGGTCAGCCACTAAAGATCATCTACACAGCATTCTTTGTTTCTAAATTCTGTTCCCTGGAGCCCAAAGATAAAAGATGTCTCCTTTAACTGATAATCTCCTCCTGATAAAATAAAGCACTGTCTCAAACATGGAAGTGGTGGTCTGTCTTTAAAAAAAGCTGCAAATACAGTAGTGTGTCAGAGAGGAAAACCATGGAAAAATGTCCTCCTGTATTTATTGATTAAATATCATTTATGTTTTCTGCCTTTACATTAGCCATAACCAGTGACAAAACTAGCCTTTTCCACTGCCCCAGATAGTGGTGTGACTTTTTGATCTAGAGTCCTCAGAAATCCTAGAATATAACATCAGTAAACTGCACACAACACACTAATGTTTACAAGCAAGCCGGTCTTTGATGATTTATAGCAAAGTATACCAAAGGAAAAAGACGTGATGTTTTTTCGATCCAGATTTTTTTTAGTTTTTCTTCAATTTTTAAGTTCTCAGATTCTTTCTTCCTGTGGCTGGAAAATGATCAATACCTGAAAGCAGAATTTCATGTGGGGCAAACAGAGTGAATCTACAGCGTTAGAGCAGGTGGAAGACCTTGTTTTTGTCCCGTGATTGTTCCTGATGTTGACGTTGGATTTTTACAAAGAACTGCAGCTGTCTGGGGCGTCATCGTGGCCTAGTGGTTAAGATGTATACCATATACTGTGACTGCAACATCCCTGGTTTGATTCAAGCTGGGGGCCTTTGTTGCATGTCATTCACTCTCTCTCTCCACATTTCCTATCACTTCTGTACTGTCCATCTTTTAAACAATGCACAAATGCCCCAAAAATACTTGTTACAACCTGGGTTTTACTTGTGTAATTTTGTCCATCATTGCAGTAAAAGTATTGAACTCAACAAGTACATTTTTGAGCTCTTCAAACACTGCGAAAAACAAGTCAGACAGGGCAAGAAACACCAACAGTCAGAAGAGCAAACAGGTTTTAAACAAACCCCGTAATTGTCAAATTATTTGGAAGAGAAAACAAAGGTGAATGGTAAAAACATTTCCCAGACTGTCCATTGTAAACATCCATCACAGTTTACTGACCGATTTCCCAGTTCAACTTGAACATACCGATCTTACCAGAGTTGTGCGCACACAGCATAACATACATTATACAGCATGACAACATTATGGGTGCGCACATTTGGTTTTACCTCCAGATAAAGAGGTTTAGTTAATCTGGATAAACTGTTGGCTTGTTTACCACCTGTCTGAAGGTCTGACTGCTAATGTATCTTGCCCTTGAGGCCCAACCCTACTGCCAGACAAGAACATTGATGGAACGATTCAGAAAAAAGGATTACATTCAGTGACAACATGATTTAACTTTGAATGCCAATATTTTCGTAATCCTTCAAGAATATTCGTGCATGGTACATACAGTATGTTTAAGATTAGGTAACTCCAGTCTCCCACATGAAAGCTGGACGTGCTACACACCCAGCCACCACCCTGACAACTACATAAAAGACACACTGCTTCCCACACTGGTACTGAACATTGGCATTGGCAGTGAGATGCAGAATCATCCAATATGAATTGAATTCCTTGGGATACTGGGCAGCAATGTCACCACATTCCCAAATCCCAGCAATAAACTTGATGAGTACAATGTCATCATGTCCAATAGAAACAATGTCCAAAGCTACCAAAAATAAGAACTAAGTTGAAACAAATCTGATTCATCCTTTCACTCTGTCCCTCTTTGTTCAAGAACTCTGCAGACTCCCTAATGGTTTTTAGCTTCATAAAGACAGAGGGCATTCTATTCTACCCAAGTTAAGTTCTGAAAGTTTTCGTCAAAAATAAGTCTCACATCTCTGGCTGTATTTCACTTGAAGACTTGTATTCACACCCTTCAATAAGCCAAATGTAAACTTGAGTTTCCGTGCCTGCTCCTTGACGATGAAGCCGGCAGTCATTCTAATTGTGATGAGGAAGCAATTGATGCGCAGCAGCTGCATCCTGTGACTGATGCTCTGCTCAGCCATTTGTCTCTGTCAGCTCCCCCTCAGCCCGCCCACCCTCCACATCCTCCTGAAAAGCACTGGCAGCCTCAACCGTGACTGCAGACCGCCGGGCCTTTTGTCGCCACAAATGGCGTGAAGCGCGTCCTCGTCCTTTCTGGTCAAGCCCAGTTTGACTCCTATCCCTTGCCGCGGATGTGGAGTGACACTTCAGATGGCAGCTGGTTGGGCAGCAGACATGGCAAACCTGCTGCCACTGCCTCACAACCACGCCTGAGGGCCCGCAGCAACATCTGTCCTCACAATCGGCGATGGAGCCGAGCCAGCCGAACATATTCATGCCACCGGACGCCAGTGTCACTCAGCTGGGCAATCATCCTCTTCCTCTCTCTTGTCTTTATCTCTTGCCACTCCTCTTTGCAGCCCAATGGTAAGCTATTAGGAAGAGGCTTCCCTGTAATTTTCTTCCCCGGCACTGAATGGGCACCAAAAGGTGTGCTTGGAAAATTAGCAACTTGACCTTCTGATTATACTCTATCAATGAGAGACGATCTGGTGCTGAAAAGAGGAAGGAGAGCAGGTGTTTGATTGAGAAGTAAGAAATGTTCTCTTTCTCCCTTTTTTGTAACGGTCGGCAGGCCGGCTGTGTTCACATCGCTCTTGTGAATGGTTCTCATTCTGTGACACTGACACAACTCTCAGTGGCTTGGTTCTAACTCTTTGTGCTTCACTGATGCTCTGTAGCACCCTTGAAATGCAATGAGACTCGTATTTCCCTGCTGAGTGTCTATGTTAGTGACTGGGAGCACATTCCAAAGCATTAGTCAAAGCCCAAAATAGCGTAGAATGTAAAAAGTTAATTGAACGTGATCCAAGGTTTTACGCGTCCAGTATCAGTGTTTTTGTCTGGTGATAGTATTGGTTTATACATTTCTACAGACTGTCTAGATATACTCAGTAATATCTGAGTACAGGGAAGACCAATCCACCCAACACTTTCTAAACCAATTTAAAGCCACTATGTGTAGGATTTTTGTGTTATTATGTAATTTTCCTTTTACTCTGATGAAGTTTTTGTTTGTAGAAAAAATAGGGGGAGGGATGAATAAGTGCCAATTGCTGTCCACTGTGTCTTTTCTAATACTACCACTAGTGGGAGCCAATGTGGGGAAATTTTCAGTTCTACACACAGGGGATTTAAGATATTATTTGAATTTTGTGTTTTAAAATGCAATCTTGGGTTACAAAGGTAAATGATTCTATAACCAAAATAGCACAAAATAGTTTGGGTAACATATGAAATATTAACTTGGTTCCAGAGTTCTGAATAATGCCCACATCTCTGACTTGTTCAGTGATTCAAGTAGGTCTGGTGTTGTGCTCACTGATGGCTGTTTCACCAGGTTGGAGAAATAACCAGTCAATTAGGCGGGATTAAGATGGGCACGTCATCTTCCTTCATAGCTAGCTACCCATCCATGAATAGTGATAGAAATGGTCACAAAAATGGTGGCAAGCACAGATGAGTTGGCACAGCTGTACAGGTTGTTGTAAGCCGATTTACAGAAATAACAACTCTTAAATGAACATATTTCTTTGATCAGTGTGAAAATGGTTAACTCTTCCTAGCCACTGCTTGCTACCGCAGCTTTCGTGACGACTAAAAGTAATGTTGGTGATTTGGATATGTCACTGGCTACTGATTTGTTAGCCCCCCCCCCAACAGAAATCTGATAACATGAACATAATGTCAAACTGAATGAATGAAATGAATCGAAATGGCACGTCTCATTATGCATATTCAACTAATCAGTGCATTAGGCTGAGGTTTTGAAATAAAATGTGTGAACCCTCTGTAGTCCTCTACTTGCATCATTACCATGTTGACCCCAAGTCAAGGATGAGGTAGGTCGCTTAAAGGTAAAAGTCCCATATAATTATTTTTCATGATTTTGTTTTCAAATCAGCTCCAGCTCTGGAAAAGAAAAGTGCCTGCTTAACTTCTTTAATACGAATCCTATATTTTACATTCCTGCTGACCATTTTATAAAAGATAATATGAATCTCAAGTATATTTAGTATGTTTTCCAATCCATGGTTTTCCATTCATTTTACTAAGGAATGGAAATCAACATGAACATTTCTGATTGTATTGTTATCAGTGTTACATCATGAATGTATGGAAATGCAGTGCAGCCTTTTTTAATCGATCTCCACTGATAACTACATTACTACACAATCTTAACATGCATTCACTAAGGTCTCATTAAAAAGCAGTTGTACTAAAGCACTTAACACACACTTAGCTGTTAGTTGGAAAGAAATGCAATTCTGAATGACATCTAGCACCTGTTTCTGTGGAGGTTAAATGCATTCATTCTAAGTCACTTTGGACAGAAGCATCTTCCAAATGAATGTAATGCAATGGAATGATGTTCACTTGATATTCATCAAGTAAACGAAGATGAAGATGTCTAACTCAAGTACGTTTCAAGCCTATGCATGTTCCATATTAAAGTAAAATTAATGGAAGCCAGTGATTGATAGGCAAGAAACATATTCAGAAATCTAAAAAACTGGTATAGTTTAGAGAATTATCAGAACTGAATTAGTATGCGATTCAGAATAAATAGCTATTATATACAAAATATACAAATCGCTGGTATGGTCCCTTACCCATTTTCCAGACAGAACATAGCTATTGGACGATTCTGTAAAATCCCTGGGTTACATTAAGGAATCACTATTTAAAAATTGTTTCTTTCTGCAGTATCGGCGCATGGCAACCATCAGGTTAAAATGAAAGTGACCATTGATTGCAGGTCTGTTACAAAACATAATCTCTGGTGTAAACTGTGGTTAAGGTTACACACTTGGTTAGGGTTAAGGTATGGTTAATAAAGTCCTCATATGACAACCCTTTCATCAGACAAGAATGTCGATATGGACTACGCTGTCACCTAATGTAATCCCGAGTTTGGCAATGTGTTTTTACATCTAATACCACTTTTTTAGGGCAAGATTTTGGCTACAGTTAAAAAGAAAGCGACTATTGATTGCAGGTTGGTGACAAAACATAAACTCTGAAAGTTGAATGCGCTACACGTTCATCCACCACCCAAACCTCACCACCCTTACTTTCTGCCTCTCTAAATATGACATGTTACTTTCTGCATTGGCACTGAACACTGGCACTGGACATAAATCATGAGGTACAGAATTGTCTAGTACAAACTACATCTCTAGGATTACTGGGTCCCTCTAAGTCCTGACCCTTCTGGCCTCGGCCTGGATGACTCTGGCATTTGAAGCAAACCTACAGCACTGAGGTTCCCAATTCAAATTCTGCAAACTGGCCTTACTGGAATAAAATATTTATACATATTATTTTAGGCAAAATCTAGATTAAACATCTCTGATCAACAAGGAGGGAATGCTGAGTTAATCCTTAATTATGAGCCCTTTATTTTACCAATTGTACAGCCACAATGGAAGTCAGCCAACCACTGGTGATTTATCGCTGCATGCCATGCTGGGCCCGTGAAGGCTATCTAGGCCATTCAGAGCAGGATCCCATCAGCCCCACTGGCTGAGTTATGGCGACAATGCTTGACCACTGCAATGTTGTAGCAATGAGACTGCTGGGGATTTATTAAAGCACAGACCCTCCTGTCTTTTCTTTTCTGCTCACCTCCCCGCCCCTTCTGTTCATTGGCAAAAAGGATCCTATCTATCTATCCCCAACCCAGAAACACATACTCAGCATCTGAGCAGGCTTCACTCACCTTGTCCTGCCTGCCTTTTTGGCCCTTATCTATTGTACAAATTTGGATGTGCAATTTTACTCTGAGACAACACAGCTCTCTTATATGACTGACAAAATAGTCTTAACTCAAAGGTCCACTTTTTAGGGATTTTAACCACATCTCATGGTCTTCATCAGTGAATGGAACTGGCTCAGGTGTCATCACACCACTCTACACTACAAAAATGCCCATGGACCCCAAACTCTCAGGGCCCCCAAAAGCCCTAGTTTTCCTGTGTGGTAATTACTGTGTAGTACTTTAATGAATTATTTGTTTGGTAAAATGTACCACTAAAGCACCTTTCAAAACTGAAATGATAAAGACCTCAAGGTGGCTAATGCCTGTTGAGCCAATAATGGAGCCCTGTTTTGTAGAAGAGCCCTGTGTCAAAATCTAGCTTTAGCACCTTTCATATGTTGTCAATATTATGCTTACATGGTACATATTCTTAAACAAAAAATATTGTATTAGAATATCCCAAAGCAGTTAACATACAGCAAACCTTGGGCAGGGCAGTGATCCAGTGTGGACATACCCGTTGGTTTCAGGGACTGTGTGTGCATGGGCAGGGCTCAGTAGGGGCTCATTTCTTGCCCTGGGGATCCCTAGAAGTTTAATCCAGCACTGTTTTCATCAAGTCTTTTGTCTATAAGTTGATTCCATTAGGTCTTATTCTCTTAAAACAAATGAAAACATATGCTAGTTTTAACGTGGAAACCTTTAGATTTCAGTTCTGGTTGATTGAGTGAGACCGGTGAGATACTGGTGGTAATGCTAAGATTAATGATACAAGCCTCATAGTTCCACTCAGAAAAGACACTGGGGCCATGAAACATGCTTTGAGCAGCTACTTTGTCAGAGATACAACAGAAGAAGACATGCGGCTCTGTTGACATCGCAAGGTGAAAACTTGAAGTCTTCCTTTTAAATCGCTGTTGCTATCCTTAAAACTTGTACGGCTGCAAATATGTTTCCTCTTCAAAGTGCCGGGGACCCGCTGTTCCACTCGTCCAGATTACGAAACAGAGGATGAATGGCAGACTCCGCCACTGACAATGCAAACTACTATATAGAAAAGTAACTGAGTGTGAATACATGGCATAAATAGTATCAAAAGAACTGTCTGGTATAATGACTATCTTAAGGATTGCAACTTTAAGAGTTTCATTTTGTTTCCAATGCAAATCAACTTTTTTTTCAAAGTGTTATTTTTCTGTATTCTAGTGCAGCAGCCTGTCTTACTCTCAGATACTCATTTCGAGACATTTCGGTGAAACAAGCTGATGTCTCTTGGACAGAGTTTGAAATGCTCTTACTGCACAGGCAGTACTTGTTTGAAGAACACTGGGTTCTTAGGAGTACCAGAGTTGCAGCTGAGGCCCGTGTGTTTACATGTGTGCTAACACATTGTTGGCTGTTCAGCAGCTGTTGGGGATGTTATTAGTAGCTTCACTATTAGCAATAATACAGTAGGTTCTGACAGTCATGATGAGTATTAATATATTGTAATTACATCATGAACAACAGCTGCTGTGCTGTGTTTGTTCGGCCGTGGGGCCGGGTGGAGGAGGGGGCAGTCGGGATATTTGGCAGCGGAGTTCTGAATGTCAGCTCATTCATCTACATCAGGCTGCAAACCAGCAGCCAAGGTGAAACGCGTCTGTTTAAGAAAAAGACAGAGAAAAAAACTTTGCTTTCTTCATCGTCGCTGCGTCTTGGACCAGTCTCCTCTCCTTCTATTCGTATTTTCGTTCCTGCCCCCCCACACCCGCCCACATCTCGTCCCTCCCCCCTGGAACGAGAGTCTCCCTGGTTGTGTTGTAGGCGCGTGTTATAAAGCGCACAGCCCCGCCGTTCCCTTCAGATCGGAGCGCTCCGGCCGCTGCGCGCACCAGCTATCAGACAATCAGGACCCGATCGTGCTCACAGCTATGACCCTGCTGCGCTCTCCTGGATTAACTCTCAAGTAAGCGCTGTTTGTCGCCTCCACCCCGCCCCCTCCCCCCGCCCCCTCCAACACCGCCGCCACCCGCAGCAGCAGCAGCAGCAGCAGCCTCCTCACCGGCTCCTGCGTCCTGTCCCCCAGCCTTCAACTCTCAGCTTTGTTGTGCGGTTATGGGGTGCGCTGTGTCCTTTTTGCCTGGGCTGCTGGGGGGCTTGGCCGTGCTGTGAGGGAGATACCAGGTGGATTTATGGTCTGCAAAGCCGCGGCTACCAACCGAGGGAAATTAGTGGAACTTTGAGCTCCGGGAGGATGCAGGTGACGTGTTGGTGCGCCGTGTTACTCCTGACGCCTGCACTTTGCCTGGTGAGTGAGATCCTGCTCAGCCTGTACCTCTAGCTCAACTTTCTCCACTTCTCGCTGCTCTGACAGAAAGTCTAAAAGCCATAATTGTTATTATTTTCTCCTTATGAGCGGACTTTATCGCTTTAACGCGCAAACGCATTTCCACCGCGGCTGATCGGTAGTTCCACTGTGTGGTAGGCCTGCGGTGTAGGGAGAGTAGGCACGGGTTCAAACTTTGTCTACACACCTTTTTAAATAACTGATTGGCAGTGAAACTTGGTGGAGGGTCCCTGTGCACAGTGCCGCTGCTCGTAAAGTGCACTTACTTTATGGAGATCAGGCTTTCACGGTGAAGATGGAAGCGTTTTTAGACTATTTCTAAGTTGTTGTTTGGATACCAAAGAATTCTGGTGCCCGAAACAGCGATCCCGAACTGCCACGGGCAGGGGAATGGTCTCACGGGGGCGCCATAACAAACGGAAAGTCCACGCCGCCAGGCAGCCGGGCAGCCTGGCGGCCGGGACCGGGACCGGGACCGGGCCGCCAGCCTCCAGCTCGAGCCTGCCTTCACTACTTCTGTTTAGCAAGTGCGGAAGAAAACACACATCATGGAAAATGTGCCATGCGGTTCAGTTCAGTTCCCTCAGCGTTTAAATTAGTCACCTAGAAAAAACAGCAACTACCCGTAGATTCAAACCTTAAATCCAACTTAATTTATTCTTGGTTATAAACAGGAAAATATCATATATATCATAATATCAATATCTTAACACACAGTTCAGTTTGAGTAGTTTAGTATTGGCAGGCCGTAGTTTTTGGATTGACAAGTGAGGCTTTACTGTGCCTTGTTTTCCTACCAGTTCTGTGATTTGGACACAACAAAAAGACCCAATTAATTTACGCTCTCTCTTTCCAACATAAAAAGGCAGAGGAAAAGAAAATCAGAGACGAAACAGATTCTTTTCGAATTTGAAATTCTGCTTTTTGCACCGCCAAACGACGGGCGACGGACTCCCAGGCCTGAAGACGGAGGACGTCTAAATCCTGCTCTTCTCGAATTAGACATACACCTTCAAGACTCAAAAGTGCTATGCTTAATTTCCTTTTATTGTTAATATACACAGTTCACACATTTCCAATATTCTGTTTGTAACTGATAAACATCTGACGTCCTCTGCCAACAGGTGCAGTCATCTGAATGAGCTCAGGGTAGAAAATGAGACTTGTATTAAATGTGGTTATTAACAAAGGCTCCTGCCATTCAGCAGCTCCCCTTACTGTGATCCCGCACATTGTACATGTGTGCGCGCGGGGTTTCGGCCGGGCCGGATCCCGGACCCGCAGGGGGGTTTGGGTTTTATCTGAGCCCACAGTGAGACCCCTTAGCTGGCGGGCGTGGCGCTCTCCAAGGTGCTGAAAGTATTTCAACACACCTTCCCTTTAAATATAAAAGCAGCCAATGGAATAATAACAGGCCTAACCATAACAATAGATTTTTAACTGAAAAAAATTCATTTTAAATGGACTTTTTAAATTTAAAACGAATGTTTAAAGCCGAAGTGGTATAGTTTGACCTCTTTCTGACACCAAAAAGAGTCTGCAGAGTCCCCATTTTGGACCATAATTCTCCTGATGTCCCTGAGCTCTTCCTGAATTTAATTCTGAAGCTTGACATCATCGAGCACAAGCATTCATTTATTGTAAAAGTCCTGCTGAATTTAGGAGGGAGGCGTGTTTTTAGACCTCGGCTTCTCCGGTAGCTGCCGGCCGTGTTGTGAGCCGAGTCCGTCCCAGAGCCCCAGCCCGCCTCGCCGCGCGGCGGCGGGGATTACAGCTGAACTCCGGCGCTTTCATTCCGTGTTAAAGGCTCTCGTCTCTGCTTAAGCCTCTTGTCTGAGAGCCGCGCCTTGACCCCGATAACACAACGGCCCAGGTAGACAGCAATACAGCGTGAACCACAGCCCGGGCGCTCACCTCTGGCTCCGCTATTTAATTAACACGCTACTATTACTTCTGGATAGCAGAATTCCATCTGGGATCATGGTGATATTTGTTCGTACTTTATTCTAATGGAACATCTGCACAGTACAGTTTACATGGATAAAAGGTTAAAGGCAGTGTGTCCAATCCGGCTTATTGTTTTATACTTTACACAGCAATGATGCTGTAACTCATAATCAAAGTGGGACATCCTTTTAAATTCAATAGAAATTTAAACCCATATTGTTGTGTGTGTATGAATTAGAAAAAGGCTGTGTGGTTAGATTAGAACATCTAGCATGTGTCCATGTGTGCAGGAACAGAGAGGCATTGTGAAAGCACACATTTCAAAATGGGAATTCACTCATATAAATGCTGCTGTTATTTAAATGTAATCTCTCTGTTTCTTTATTCGCTGTTTGGTTTGTTATTTAATATTTTTTACACATATCTAAAAAAACAGTACAATTGGTGAATTTGCCACTTTTGCACATTGTGTTGCTCCTCATAATTATTCTTCTTATTATTTCTCTTGCTTGTTGTATTATTATGTGTTGCTGCAGTGACTCTTTTCCTGTAGAGGGATCGTTAGATTTCATCTCATCACTTTGGCTTCTTTTTATAGTCGCAGACATGAACTGAGGATTTTGCTGGTGACTCTGCTGACAGCGTTTAAAAAATTGGCAGATGCGCTTCTTGTCTGGGCCTCAGTGCAGCAGTATGACTTGAAGTCTGCCGGTGAGGTCTCTATGGTTGCTGCCCCCCCCCCCCGGGAGTAGCAGATGCAGTGGTCCCACTGGCAACAGTCATAGCAGTCAGATTGAAGCGTTATTATCAAACAGTGCAAATGGGGCCTGCAGTGTCAAGCAGTCTGCACAGTGGGGAGGAAAGACAGTCCCACCGAGATCACGGCAGCACAGCTCAGGCAGTGTGAACCCCCAAACCCCCTCTTCAGTCCGCAGACCTCTAAATGAGCTCCTAATAATAAAAAAGCAATACATGTTTTCATTGAGCTGTTTGAATCTGAAATCAAGAGCGGACCAGTAATAATTCAATTATATAGTGAAGACGTTCGCGCAAATGCTCACATGCTGCGCGACTGAACACACACACACACACACACACACACACACAGATGTAGGCTACACGCACAAGTCCATTGTGTGGCCATCAAGTGGGAGCTGTGGAGAGTGTTGAGTGTTATATTTTCAGCCCAGAAGTCGGCTAAGTGAACATTTCTCTCACTTCCTTGTTCAACCTTTGTGCTACGTAGTTTTTAAAGCAGCATGGTGGCGTCACTTTGGAGCTCTTGAAGCCCGGCTGCTGGAGAAAGCTGAGTACAAAAGGGCAGAGAGTTCAGTCTCGGAGAACAACGCTGCAATTCCCCCACCACCACCAGCTCAGCCCAGTTATCCAGCTCAGTTACATTCGTTGGCTTTCGCTCAGTGACTCGCCGGCCGCTCAAGGCCAGTGTTTTCATATATGTTGGGGTTCTCAAAGTGGACATCTAGGGGTGTTTGAAAGCCTCCAAAGGGATTCAACGGGGTTTTAGACAACCATGAGGAGGTTCCAAAGGTCCTGGGGGGGGTTGTCTTGTTCTTAAGGAGGTTCCAGGTGTTATTTAGGAGGGTCCAGAAGTCATTAGCAGGTTTCATGGGATGTTCAGAGTGTCTGGCAGGGTCATTAGGTGGTTCTGTAAGTCCTTGAAGGGATTCTAGGGATCACTGAGGGAGTTTTAAGAGTCCTTGAGAGTATTCGCAGGTCATCTCTAGCAAACTGAAGATTAGATTCATTTAATTCACACAAATGATCCCAGAGAAGGTATGAATGACTATTTTAAATCAAGGTTTCACTTTCACTGCTGTCTACAATGACACAGTTGTTTACTGAATCAATACAAATCCAAATACGCCACCTTTTTTTGCCACGTTGAAAGATCACAGACTAATGTTGGTATACTTGGGTTGGGTTGGATATACTCAGTAAAGAAATAGCAAAGATATGTTTGAGGTCATTGAGAAACAGTGTCTCCATTACATTGTAGTTTGTCCACGAGAGAGTAACCGACAAGTTGATTTTTACACCAATAACCAAATTTAATCCTTAACATTTTTTTTCTTTATTTCATGTTCTGTTAAAAAACAAAAAAGACTATAGATTGAAATATAATTATCAGATTTTGTTTAACTCTCAAATACTGATATAGTTTTTGGCTTTAAACATCCAGTACCATTCGGGTTTTAATTTTTGACAATGTCTTAGTTATGAATGCAACTAATCATCTTTGTTTTAATAAACTGATTAATCATTTTGTCCATAAAATATCTGAAAAATGTGAAAAATAGTCAGAGTTGAACGTGATGTCCAAATCCCAAAGATATTCGGTTTACAATGATATGAGAAAATGAAAAGCAGCAAATCATCACATCTGAGAAGCTGGAACCAGAGAATGTTTTTCATATTTCTTGAAAAATTACTGAAAAGATGAATCAACTATCTAATCAATTATAAAAATATTTCCTAATTAATTTTTTGTTGATTGACCAATTAATTACTCTACAAATGGTTTTAGTTCTAGTTTTAGTTATCTGGTAAGTGTCTCAATTTAGGAATGTTTTTATGTGTTCTCCTCTGTTTATTTACGTTAAGTTTCACAAAAAAGTAAATAGTAAGAAAGAAAGAAAAAGCATTTTAGGGTTGAATGTGTGTGGCTTATACAGCCAGAATTATGAAAAATTAGAATGTAATACAATGAGGTCCCCAAAAACAAGCATTTCATAAAATATGGAATCATGTTAAAAATGTATAATTGAAACTGAGGTTTCTTGTGTGAAGGTGACTCGGTCTTGTTGAGGTGCTTTAGACTCCCTGAACTGTAACCTCTGTGATCCTGCTGGTGGGTCCTGGTTCTGTCTGATCTGAGCTCAGCCTCCCCAGGTGGCCGCACACTCCCACAAACAGCCAAAACAACACTTGACCTTGGTGTTTGGCCATAAAGTCAATGCTAATAGCACTACTGTTGTGTTTGAAATAGGTGCTTTGGTTATTTTTCTTCTCTGCATGCATCATTGCAGGGATGACTATTCAGATCCAGAGGGGGGTGAATGAGGGAAATCTGCCTTGGATTCGGATCTTGGATGGTGTTAAATTGGGGCGGAATCTCCCTTAAATATTCCCAGAACAACCACCCAGTCTGCAGCCTGAATCTCGTCTTTGTGTGTGTGTGTGTGTGTGTGTGTGGATGGTATATTTGAGGTACTATGATTAATGACCACAGCCTCTATTCTCTCCTCCATGCGCTGCTCCAGATTTTCAATCGCGTTCACAGTTCAGAGGTCAAAGCTGGAGCTGATCGTTGAAGGGCGTTGTTCTCAGAAAATCCAGACCGACTCCTGTTTGATCCTGAGGGAAGCTTCACCCTCGGCGCTTCCCTCTCCATACAGAGCTGTACTTTGAAGCAGCCCAGGGAAAGAAGTGTCTCTGAAGGCAGGAAGCGATTTAGATAACCTCGTCCAACCTGCTTTACATCTCCCGGTACTCCTGTGGCTCCAGAGTCCGCTGTGTGCTCGGCTCGTCACAGCTGAAGCTCTCCAGCACTCACACTGATGTCTGCATTCTCATGAGATGATTCAGCCGACCTTTTGATGGCAGTCAGTCAGATTTTCAGGCCCCTGCGTCCACTGTCGTTTTTACAACTTATCCTGTTTTATGAACATTTAAATTCCTAATTGCTCTCATCAACTTCATTTGCATCCACAACAGAGAAATCTTTCAGCAAAAAGGTTTCTAACGTGGCCAGAAATGAATTAATGCTGCTAAAATGTGGTGTTTTTTAATTTTTTTTTTTTGCATATTTATGTAAGTGAGTAACATACTGAATTTTATTGATTTTAGAATTCAAATGAGCCATCAAATCCAAAATTTTCCCTCAATGTGGTTTTGAACTGTGTTAAGTTCTAAAACATCAAACGTTTTAACCACACAGGTCACATTCTATACAAATGACAATTTTAAAGCACAAATAGTGTCAATAAAGTTATTTTAAGATTTTCCTGTTATGTTGACAATGAGCCAAAATGTCCAAATGGGCAGTATTATTAGCCAACATGTACGCATGAGTGTGTGTGTAATGTTTCATTGGCGACGGGGTCCATTTGACACATTTGGTCTGAGCAGAGTCTGGCTCCCCCTCACTGACTCCTCTCCAATGATACTTCATAAAATCTGATCCACAGCTTTTGTCACACTCTTCCAACTGTGACATTTTTGGCAGCCCCCCCCCCCCACACACACACACACACACGAGCATTTGCTAGCCCCTGACACTTGGACAGTTAATGTAAACATCTAAAATATATTTATCATGACTTTTTCATGTGACTTATGCTTTTTCTCTGGTTTCGAAGTACAGCAGGCACACAAAAAAAAACTTGTGCAGGGATTTCTATTATTTTGTTTTGTTTCAAGATACGAGAAAATCCCTGAAATGAAGGAAACTCCGGTTGTCTGGAAATCTCCTATTTTAAGAAAAATATGTCTTGTAGGTTGAAATTGAGACTAATGACTTCCATTTTTTACAGTACATGACCAAGTCTCATCATGTCTATATCCAGATAAGTGTTTCAGTTCCAGTTGCTCAGGCTAAATTTAGTCATTATCTGTGGTGAAAAGATACGAATAACTGACTGGATACAATGCAGGCATTGGATATGGAGTTGTATAGTGATGGATTGCCTTGCTTTCTAACCTGATGATGGGCTTGACTTACCAGTGAAACAGAGCAGGCTGAGATGCTGGTGGAAATAGTGGAAATGGAGAGGAGGAAGAGGTTTGGGGGGCCTCTCTCCGCTGTGTCGGCAGTGATGGATCTGCCATAGGAGCTCACGTCTGCTGCACAGTCCGACAGTCACCCGCTGATGGGAATTACCAGCCGTGTCTGTTATCTTCTACTTAAGATCTTTCCATCCTCTTAGATTACAGTGACTGGCCATGCGGGCGCTGTCGCACCGCTCCAGGGACATGTATGGATGAGTTATAAAAAAGTCAATGAGTGATGAACACTCATGTGAGCACTCCGAACCAAGGTTTAGGCCCATATATTGGTTGACAATATTGGCCTGCTTCTGTAGCAGGGAACTAATTGCAGTGGAATGTGGAAGGATTTAACTCAACAGTGTAAAAGCTGCAATGAACCCAGCTACACCCTGTTAAAAAGTTCTATTAATCTGGGTATTTGTAATATTCTGTGCAGAAAAATACTGAATGTATCTAAAAACCCATGTTGGTGAACCTTTCTTAGTCTATCAAGGAATATGCAATCCAGTGATCACAAAAAACTAGTACAAATTCAACCACCATTACTGTATTTGTGAGATCCTAGAATTTTGTCCAGTCCTCCTAATATTTCCTCAGAAGATAGTCAAACTGGATGAAACCTTTCAGATTATCCAGTTCAGTGCTAAAGCTCACAAAGATATCTCAAGTTCAAACTGAGCTCTATTGCCATTGTAACTAATGCTGCAGACCAAACCAGCATGGAAGAGGTTTTGTTCTGGCTTACGTCCTCAAAATGTATCAGGTTTCCAATTCTATCAGCAACAAAAATTTTAAATTTTGTTTACTGTTATTAATAACATATTTGTGCAATATAGTATAATATAAATGAACAGTCTTCCCTTTGGACCCTAATGACAAGTTGTGATCAGCCTTTTAAAAAAGAATACTATCCAAACACTGAAAATGATCTCCCAGTGATTCAGGATCACTGATGTTAGCTTTACTGAAGCTATATACAGTAACCCAAAGTCACTTTGATGAAGTCACTTTGTAAGTCAGAAACAAATCAATTCATTTAAATTTTATTTATCACTTTTCCTATAGAGCAGATCTACACCGTGCTCTTTATAATATTATATTATTATATTACCCAACAATTCCCTCCATGAGCAAGCACTTGGCGACAGTGGCAAGGAAAAACTTCCTTTAAGAGGCTGAAACCTGGAGCAGAAGCAGACTCAGTGTGGACGGCCATCTGCTGCTGCCGGTTGGGTTCAGAGCGAGAGAGAGAGAGAGAAGTCAAATTTTTGCTTTAACAAACAACAAGACCTCTAAAGTAGACACAAAAAACTTGCATTTCAAATGACACGTATGAGCGTTTTCTGCAACAAGTTCTTCAAATTAAATGACAAAATATGCCGTGTGTCCATATTCTTTAGAACAACACATGGAACCGTTTTCTGATCTGATGCCCCTATCAGCAAGACTACACAAGATTTAAATGGAACGCACCTGCCCTTGTACACTTTCAACCCAAACTATCATGGATCGACCGCCAGTTGTAGGCTTAGGGCTATACTGCTTTTTACAAATCATCAGAAATACAGTGCCGACTCATTTCAATAAGTTGAAGGTGTCTTCTGCGAATAATTGCAATATGAAGACACTTTGTAATTAGCTGCATGAGTTTCTGGTTTAGAAATTTGTTTGTACAACAGTACAACAATCCAAGCAATTACTTAGATTTTTCAGTAAAATTTCAAGCTATCAATGAGATTTTCTTAATAAACTATCTGCTAATAGGCAGCATGAGACAAATGGAACAACACTTATGATGGCTGCCATCATCAGTTGCCTGTGTCTTCCAAAACCATTAAAAATCACTGTTGAAGAATTAATCTGTTTAATGATTTACAACCCTAACCCTGACAACGCCAGGGTTAAGGCTTTGTTAGCTTCAGGCACAAAAACGACTTGTTTAGCTTTGGAGAAAGATCATTGTTTGGGTTTAAATAAGTACTTTGTTAAAGTTAGGGGACCCTCGTCATCATGGTCACAATAGCAAACGCTTGGTTAAGGCTATGGGACAATCGTGGTCTTGTTTTAAAAATGTTGACTGACAGTTAGGTAATGTTAAAACTTGTGAAGATATTTTTTTTAAACAACAATTTCCTGCAAAATACCACATAAACAGTCAAACATTTTATCACAGTTATTCAGAGTAGGTCCTGGAAGTTCACTCACTTTGGGCTCCTGTTATCAGAAAAAACTCTAAACCTGCAAGCTGGTGTACAGTAGCTGGTTACTCTAAAGTGGGCTGTTTGTTAAATACTGCAGCTATCCATGTACAATATCCGCTCTCCTTCTCCAATCTTCATATCAGAGCACACCAAAATCCTTCACCCCTTCAAAGCAGCAACTCTCTCTGACACCTGTGGTTCTCTCTCTGACTTTGTAATGCAAAGCCAGATGAAGTGAGAGAAATGTGAGATGTGGAACAGAACAGGGAAGGGAAAGAGGAAGGAGGTGAGCGTGAGTGACTTTTATGCTCGGCCTGCTTTACGAGTACAGTACTCCAATTTGTCGTCAACACCCACATGTCTGTCAGGCCGGGCTGTTTGTGCTGTCGCTGTCACTCCAAGCAAACAAGCTGATATATAATGCAGCCGAGGAGAAGCAGACTGAAAATTGTCAACACAGATGGTCTTTTGAAGAGGAACAAATGATAAAGTCAGTTAGGTTTAACAGCAAACCTCGGTGTCGCTACTTGTAGATGCTCGGAAAGGCAGAGAGAACAGGGAACATCAGCAGCTGTCAACATTTGAGATACTTCAGAAAAACATATTCATCAGTGATGTGCTGAGCAAGAAAGCTGAGAATTGTAACCGATTGTAAGTTTTAATTTGAATGGTTTCATAGCTTGAGAGAGTTGATTTACTGAGATAAACACTGGTCATTTTCATGTTTTAGAATCTTCCCTTGGAATTGTTGTTATTTGAAGATGGCTCCCTAAAACTCACATTATGATAGGTAAAAGCAGACCACTTGGCAATTGCACATCCACAAAACCGCAGTGGTCAACCCCATCTCCTTGAAATTCCATTTATATACTACTAATTTGCAACAGCAAATACGTTTAGAAAGAAATTGAATTTTTAGGGGACAGGGTTGTAGTGGGATAGGCACTGGCAATCAAATGTCTGTGGGGAGGGGCACCGGATCAGGAAATGCTCAAATCGGTCACTTTGGAAAGCAATGACAAACAACCTATTTCATCATTATGTTTGGAGGAATTGTTGCCCTCAGATATTTCCCCTGAGAATGGCTTCTGCTTGCAGACAGCTCGTTGAACCACGCTAACATTATGGAAAGTAAAAGTAGACTAGACATCGGTGGTAAAGGTGCTGAATACAAAAACTTGAATCAGCAGACTGGAATTAGCGCTCCCTTAAATTGTATTAGTCCTCCTAAGACACACACACACACACACACACACACACACACACACACACACATATATATATAACCAGGGGCACTGTATTCTTAAACACCTATGACACATATGATCCATTCAAGATGTATTTACCTGATTACCTCTATGCATACATGTCATCATAGCCATATCGTATAGTAACAATATCCTTTTTATGATACTTCACCTACCTCTTATTTAGATGAACAGTTTTTTTAATTGTGTATATATGAGAGCCAATATTCCATGCTGTTTATATTATTGTAAAAGCTCTTGTTGCCCCTTAGTGTCCAGATAACACAGCACTCATCTAATTTATTAAATGAAATCAGTGTTTTTGCAAGATATCTCTGAATTATAATTGTATATTTATTTGTATTCATGTTTTCCATTTAAACTGGGAGAAGGATGCAACATATTAATGAGACACCGAACATTTTTTATATAATTAAAAACCCTCCTGAGTAACAAATCTCAGAATGACTTATGTAAACTTGCTGCATTAGTTGATTTTTGTCCACTTGAGGGAAGCAAAACAAACTAAAAACACAACACTGATATTTTAACATCCACATATACCTTCTAAAGTTGGTGTGGCTAATGTGTAAGCACTTAAACATCCAGCAGACACACAGCAGCATTAGCATTTTTATGGAGTGGTGTTTGTGTCCAATATTCAATATTCACGCTCTTTCTAGCTCTGAGCAGCTAGCGTCTGTCTGTGCTGGGCAGGCAGCGCACAGCGGGTTTATCAGAGCATGTTTGCTGAAAACAGCCGCCGCCTGCTGCTCGGAACAAGGTCGACGAGAGAACAGCTGGAAAACCAAAACAATGAGCTAAAAGCTCCGACGAGCTGAGGGTATCTGCAGAGTCGGGTTATTATTTCCTGTGGGTCACTAGTGGTGATATCTTTCACATTATGCCATACGTCATTTCACCCGTTGTTAATATAAAAATACTGATTAGCGCAGCTTTAAATACGTAATGTATATGTATCATCTGCAATGTCAAATTTCCCAAAAATACATAATTCAAACATGAAAATATTCAAACATAAAAATCATCAGAACTGGAGTTATGAGGTTACAAGGCAGCAATATTCTCTACCTAGTTTAAAATTGGTTTCCAGCAGCATAAGTGAATCCGTTTTATTATTGCTTAGACGTCAGCTGGTGAAGTAAATGGGCGAGTTCATGCTTAAAATGACTGAGGAAGTTTTTTTTAAGGTAGAAAAGCACTGCAGAGAGTGGAGTGACTGGCTGGTCAAAACCAGCCATTTTCCACCTCTCATAAAATTACATTTTGGTCTGAAAGTGAGTGAATAATTGCTATCATTGGTTAGACATAAGTTGCCATGTGTCAATCAGCTACACCCCACTGGGTTAAATGGGCTGCAGCTGTTTTAAATTGCTGTTATGGCTTGATTTTTTTCAGGATTCACACCCTGGGGGGCACTGTTGGGCTTAATGATAACAAAATTAATTTCACTGCAAACACACTTACGTGCACCTTATCCTGCTTCACTAATCAATATTTTATATAATATTACAGAACAGACCTTTGTGTTCTTTTTTCTATCTGGAGCAACGGCCACGGTGAGGATGGAATAGACCAATCACAGTCATTATCAGCTGCAAATGACAGGGCTTCATTACTTACAGCAACCCTGGAGATTCTGGTCGTATTGATTTTCAGAATTACACTCCTATGGCTTTGCCTGTGGATGGCTTCCAGTCGCAGCAGAGGGCAGAGAAGGCAGCCACGAGCGGTGGGCGTCTGCGGCTGACAGCTGTCAGTCACGTGTCAGCGGGCTGAGAGTCAGCCTTTAGAGAGGCGGTGCAGCAGCGGAAGGCGAAGAGGAAGAGGAGGGGGAGGAGGAGGCCTTCCAATTCTCCCTTATCTCTCTCTCATTTACCGCTCCTCTCTGTCTCCTTGTCTGGTTAGTGCGCTCTCGCTCTGACTTTCTATTGTGCACACTCTCCTCAGACTCACATGAATAACTCTTCTTATCAAGCTGACCCTCGACTTCAAACTTCCTTCCTGGGAATCAGACGCACTCCTCCTTATTGTTTGCCTTTTTCTAGATTTTTTCCCTTTTATCATTCCAATGGTATCAATTCCATTTTTTCCACCCCAGGCAGAGAAAATTAATTCCATGCAAGGTGTTGTTCAAATATACAGTGTAAACATGCTCGCATGCATTTCCTTGATTACCGTCAGCCCTCTCTGTTGAAACAGACTGAATTCAGATCTGTGCAATAGAGGAGTGATTAAAGCTGTGACACCACAGCAGACAGGGAGACGATACTTTTCCTTAGTCAGCTAATGTTCAGGCAGCATCACCTTTAAAGCAGCACACACTGCTGTCATGTGTCTGTTTGCCTGCTAACATAAAGCCTGTTTGGTTTATTTATCGGTGTTTTGTCAGTGTAGCAGCTTATGCTGCAGTGCAGGACAGAAATCCAGCTCGTGTGCAGGTCAAATTCCATCAAGGCTGCCGCTTGTGTGTGCATCACAACGCCATGGTCCTGGAAAGCTCTGGAAAAATGTGGTAGGTGGACCTTGAGTCAAAATTATTTTTGTTAAAAATACTATTTCCATGACATGAATGAATTTTCACACTCAGTTATTGTGGAATGTATATTAAGAATTAGCATGTTCCTCTGTTATTATTGTACTTCCGGATCCCCATCCATCCAGAGCAGAGTGAACGCAGCAAACAGGATGAGTTCAGATAAGCAAAAAGTGACAACCTACTACAGGCTCTACTTCCCAGCTGCATACCATAGGAGTGGGTAATATGAATAACATCTTCTATCACAGTATATGTAATTTTATATTTCAATATAGACGATATCCAATGAAGTATTTACCAGAAAAATCAAGGTACTTCTGTACTATCCAGTGAATCCACCATTGCTATAAAGGTCCTGCTCACTGATTTGCAACATTACCCACAATGACCTAATGCAACCAGAGATATTGAAATAATACCGTATCTACCTCGGTGTAATGGGTACAGAAAACTCATCTTACAGTATGTTACATCATATCGCCCAATCCTAGCATACTATACACATTCAAACTGGGAAATAATGACAAATTAAAGCACGTTTTAAATTATTTGAAAAAACTGCATACAAATTATAATATATAATAATTGTATATATATATATATATATATATATATATACAGAAGTATTTGTATAGCACATTTAAAAAAAACTTAAAATACAATACAATTACAGTGAACCGTTAGACAGAGAATTACAACAAGATAAAATATGAATAATGTAAAACTACTGGAGTAAGAGTGAAAGGGGAAAAAATGGCAGTTTGGTTTTTAGAAGCTTTGTACAGTAATGTGGCACTGAGCTGAGCTGGCCAGATACAGACGGGGAGTTTAGTCCACAGTTTTGGACTCGTGAAAGCAGCCTTTCACTCTCGAGTCAGATGGAACTCTGGACAGCATTAGGCTGACAGAATAAGGTGTGAAAGAAAATATATAGTAGAGACCATTGAGGGCTTTTAAATGGATCAAAAGAATCTCACACTGAATTCTAAAACAAATAGGGAGCCACTGTAATAATGTAATAATAATTGGTGTGGCCAGTTGATGGATCATGTATACTTTATAGTATTGGTATATAGTTTGAAATTGGGATAACTTTGGAGCACGGCTGTTCCCAGGATTGTAGAAATACTGAAGTCAGGAGTCCAAATTTCTCTAGTGCAACTTCCCCAAAAACACTTATTCAGAGGTATTGAGTTCATTTGTGTAATTGCAAACTCCTCCTCAGGTTGTTTAAACCCCCGAAGTCTCAGGAACAGTACTGAGGACGTGACCTTGATGGGAGCTACTGCCCTGACTTGGAGAAGTGTAGAAGTATTTTTCTTTACTCTGATTTAAGTTGTTGCTTTAAGTTTAAAGTTCTCCGTAGAAACGTAACAGTTTCTTCTGCGATGTGAAATCTTGTGGTGGATTTAGAGTTTGCACTTCAACTGTCTTTTCCTCAAGTTTTATTTAAATGGAGCAGTTCCTTCAAGGAAATTCTTCTGGAAATCAATCTATTGCTTATAAACTAGCTAAACAAATTCAAATAACTGTCTCAGAACTATTTTCTCTTCGATTAAATAGTTATTTACAGGAAATGTCCTGGGATATTAAGAGGAAATTACAGCCCACTAAAATAAAGCACTTTTTTATTTCCAACATGAAAGTCTAAATTTGTTGAACTAAAAAATAGTCACATTTAAATAAAAATACTGGAATCAGCCCTAAAAAGTAGCCACCATGTCTAAGTTTTTAACGGTACTGAGGTCATGACCTCACTGTCCAATATGGAAGCTATTGCCCTGGTTCTAACCGTGTAAAGTCTTGACAGTTACAACGGTTTGATATTAATTGATGTTAACTCCAGACAAGGAAGACATTTCTTGCCCGGGTGTGTTTTGGACGTGTTTTGAGGCAGCAAAGTAGGTGAATCAGTTCCTGTTCAAAAATCGAATTTCAGTTTGAGTTTAGTGAAGTTGTCAGAGGTGAATCAAAAGTTGCTGTTAGCCCCCGGAAACAGGCGATTTAACAAACCTTATAATATAGAACTTTCTCCGTGTCATTCTGTGTGGCTCTCTGTCTCTCCCCTCGTCCCTCATTCTGTGTATGTTCGAGCATTTATCAAATCAATTACTGCTGATGGGAGTTCCTCAGGTAGTGAGGTGTCTCGGCCCTAATTCATCCTGTCGCTTTGATGGATTCGCCCTGCTCTCCGAGCATCGGACCTGCAGCACGGGGAGAGCGTGGCCGATCTGTCAGGCCTCACAAGTCATTACTTAAAACATTAGCTGCTCGGGACGCAGAGAACAGCTCTGATGTACAAGAGATTTCTGTGTGGCCGCTGTGTGTCTGAAGGTGGACAGACACCGGACAGTCACAGAGAGGAATCCTCAGATCAGCCAGTGCAGGAGATGTTTCTCTGAGTCGCTGTGATACAGTGAGAATGGATGAAGCAGGAGGGGCCCTCAGGTCCCCGATGGACACTATAAGCGTTCCTACGTGCAGAGGGAAAACTTATGGTGAGGCTGCGTTAAGTTTCTAATCTGGCAGCTGTTAGGACAACCTCCCGGAGGATCTGAGGGAAGATGAAAAAAATGGCACATTCTGTATTTAAACATCAGTTTAACACTTTTTAACCCAGACTTTGCCTTGAGTGCTTCTGTCATTATCCATTGTCTTATTTTCTTACTTCTTCTATCCGTGCACTACTACTACTACTTACGTATGACCTGTACAGTATGTTACATACCTGTACACATTACCTGCTTATTATGTACTGTATATACTTATATGCCTACATAGATTCTTGTATATTCAGCCCTCATTCCCAGGGCGTCAGACACCGCCGTTTTGTCACGCCCTTCAGCGCTGTGTACAGACGCACATGGCAGCCTTCCCTTCAGCGTTTGTATGGGACGCACAAACACACAGGACAGAGCAGTTTCTGAAGGCTGCCATGTGCGTCTGTATACAACGCAGAGGGACGTTGGTATTTGACGCCCTGGGAATGAGAACGGGTTGGTATATTACATATAGACTATATACTTACATACTTTACATAAACAGTATATATTCATTCAAGTTACATACTTACCTGTACATGGCATATTTATTTATATACTTACATACATGCCTGTATGGTATATCCCTTTAAATTACATACCTATGCGTACCTATGTATACATATAGTCTAATATATTTGTCATCAATAAAACATAATCCCTAATTTTGCTCTCACTGGTTTCAAATATATGATGCATTTGTCTCGTACTGTCTCAATGAAAAATTATTGCATTTCTATGTCAAGCACAGTAAAATGCAATGTTGTGTCATTCCTTCTTCAGTGTGCAGAAGCATTTACATGGAAACTGAAAAAATGTGGGATTTGTTGTGCAAATATCTGTACTTGATATTTTTGGACATAAAAATAGAGAAATATAGAACAGAACATTGAATAAATATTTGCAGGGGAAGTGAAGGACGCGTAGACAAACATGTAAACAAAGACTTGTAACTTGTCAAGAATACAAGCGAAGTAGAGTAAAGAAAAGCAATGAAAAGAAAGGATGGTGGACAACGTTTTGTCAACCAGACAACAAATCTGGTCAGTGGTCAGCACTGTTCCTACATGAGCTATACAGTAAACTGATGAATGGCAAACAGCTCCTCTATATCCAAATGAGCATTTGGCCACATTACTGAGAGATAATAGAGACAGAGCTGCTGCAGCCAGGTGCAGACTGAGTAAATAAGTGAATTAATTCAACTAAAATTCTTCCTCACGTAGGAAGAAACTGATTTAACCTGATCTCTGATGATTCGAACAGATGCACTCAACAGTAAACAGTAACAGTAAAGCAGGAATGTAATGAAGTGTCATGAATTACTGCTCCCAGATGGTAATAAGTAGTAAAATTACTTTTTGAGTAATGAGCTCAACATTGAATAGAGCTCGATGCAGTATTGCTGTTGCAGAATGTCTCCTGTAGTTGTACATTCCCCCAATAAAACCCCAGTTTATATCTTCGACTCAGCTAAAATTTAAAAACTATTTGGCTCTAAGTCTCGAGTTAATGGCTCAGGCAGTAAAGCCATTCCCAAAAAGAAAAAAGAAATGCAGTGGAGTTAATTGAAAGTGTTTGCTCTTGCAGATTTCTTACAGTCAGCATAAATGCAGAGTTTAGGCTGCAGCAGAGCAGGAAGAGAGGACGGGACGGGAAATATACTGATAGTGTGTGTCCGTTCCTGAGCACCCAGATGCCGAGCTCGCCGCGTCATCCCGCCATGATTGACAGACCCGTAAGCGTCTTTACCAACTTGCTGGCATGGCAGAGGAAAGCAGGATCTTCTTCCCCATGTTAGACGCTGAGCATCATTTCTCACAAGCCCCTCGTGCTCGCCTGCCTGCTATTACTCACTGACATAAAAAGCACCTGTCAATCATAAATCATGTCCTATCATTAGTAGACATTAGCATGAGTTCATTTACTAATGTATTCCTCGCCCTGGAGGAACGTTTATGTATTTGGCTGAATGTTTTACACAAGGAAATATTTTAAATCATCAGCCTGAGGAATGCGTGTAGTGAATAATGCATTTAAGTTCAGCCGCTGCTCCGTTATTACACTGTAAGACACAAACATTTCCCCCTCTTTCACCGTTTATTTAGCTTGTTACGAGCCACAGCGAGCAGATCGAACACACACACCAGCTGAGCTCCAGCACTGGTCTGTAGTGGGGAATGCAGGGATGGAATTGGCTCTCTAATCCCCCCCCCCGTTTAAAAAGTTGGACTAAATCCTCACTGGCTATGAGCAGCTCTCAGTCACCAGGAGAAATACCCTGTACACCTAATACTGCAGCTTATGACTGAAATACTGTGGAAAATCTGTGTATGCAGTGTGTGCGTGTGTGTGTGTGTGCGTGTGTGTGTGTCGTCAAGCAGGATGAGTTGTGGATCAAGCAGGCGATGTGATGTTCAACCCAGGAAATCACAGATGTTACCAAATAAAGGCAGCTGTTTCTGTATGGATTAGTAATATGTCTCACTTGAAATCACTGATTTATCGATCAAAGGCACAGCTTTATATTGCAGGAACAAGCATGTAATGTGCATAATATGTGAGGTTTATATTTCCAGTAGAGAGTTGGTTCATTTCATAGCAGATGCGACTGCCAAAACATGAAGCACGACTACTGTAAACCATGTGGTGAAGAAATCTCAAATAGTGGTAGGAGCCTTTATTTTCCTCAAATGCAGAGAGGCCTTTATTTGGGCTTATATTATTATATTATTTTCCTGTTTTTAAAAGTATATATATATATATATATATATATATATATATATATATATATATATATATATATATATATGTTGTTTTTGGTATTTTTACATTTTATATTTTTATTTATTACTGTTATTTAAGATACATATGTTAAAAAAATGCAAAAGACCATATTGCGATCTATTTCCATGTATATTTGTATAGATATATGTGCTAATGTCAATGTGCTCAATTAAAATAACATTTGACAAATATGTGTAAATGTTGGTTTAGAACCTGCCTTTCACTATGAGAAGCAGCCTTGGGGTTAGCTTCACCATCATGTACATTTCTCTTTGATTTACCCGTTTCATTTAACATTTTGAACACTGGCCTTACACTTCAGGCCAATTTGCTTGCCAGGCCACTTTTTATTCTAAGACAAGATGCGATTAGATGAAAAGTAACCAATGAGATCACAAAAGGAAATAGGGATAAAGGGAGGCAGTTGCACACAGCATGACTTTACAGCATTGACATGTAAAACAATCAGCACTAGAGGACACAGTGGAGACTCTCACCATCATCCAGTCTTAATTCAGATCGAATTTTTGCAGAGAAAAATGCATTTCTTACCAGAAACGTTGACACCCCCCCCCCCCAGGAGCAGTTGTGTCGAGTAATAACAGAGCGTGGCGAATTCCATTTAAGGTTAAATCTAGCATTTTAAATCCACTTTCATTTGTAAGCCTGCTGCTTTTCCTGCCCTGCCATGAGTGTGAGTCATTTCCAGCTAATCTGCATTCCTCTCTCTCCCAAGTTGTATATTAGACACTGTGTGAGTGTAAGTGTAAGTTCAAACCCTGCCTTTTCCATCAGTCTGAGGATGTCAGCTGGCTGCTGTCCTCTGTGATTAATGATACACAGCGTCAGGCTGAAAGGCACACTGCGAGGACAATCAGCATTTTAAATGGACATTATTCCTACAAAAGCCCTGTCGTGCTGCTGGACAACAAGCAAAGTCTTGACACAGTCAAAGTCAACCTGTGCACTTTTTGTTCAAATATCAGTGCTTGTTTTTGGAGTGAGAGCCCTACAAATGGGGAGTTCAGAAACATGGATGGTGTTGCAAATGGGTTTTATTCTGATCCTCCTGCGATGTTGAGCAATGGTGACCTACAATGTGAAGGGGACTTTTTCCAAATATATGAGGTTACAGAGGAGGTAACACACTCCTGCAGTCATGTAGAGACAGCAGCAGGGATTTAACACTAAAGCCATCTACATACACTTTCTTCACTGTGTTGCTCTGCTGGCAGTAGAGTATAAGGATGGTAATGTCAGTAAGTCAGTCATTGAGGTTGTCTAGTCATCTGTCCAACTTTGGTTCAAAGCAAGACATCTCAATACACTACTGGCAAGATTGTCTGTTTACTGTGGATATTCATGGTTTCCAGAGGATAGAGCCTAATATTTTGGGACCCCCTGACCAAAATTTCCCTTTGACCAACACTCTAAAACCACCTTCACCCTGCTTTTACACCAAGTACACAAGTGTTACATTGTTATGTTCAATGAGGATTGCAGCTGTCCTGACCAGCTAGCGGCATGCCCTGTCCTGTTTTCCAGCAGGTTATGTGTCCAAAGCTCTACTAATTTGATCTTTGAGCCTCAAATATTTTGACTTTCATAACATGCGCCCAATGGCATTAAGGCATTGACAATAGGCAGAAGTTGATTGTGTGCATCTCTGAATTTCCAGAGCACTGAGTGCACCAGTACTTGGGTAAATCTTGAGAAAACTTCAGATAGGGTGGGGATACCAAGTTAAAATATTAATGGGTTCAAAATGATTCAAACTCAGTTGTACAACATTTGCTTCCAATCATCTCTTAAGGCATAATTGTTTATACCTGTCCCAAACGGCCACACTTGAAAGCGGGGTGAAAAGCTTGCTGTCATCCTGGCATTCTGTTGCCAGTCTGCAAGAATTCTTTTTTATTTTTGTTTTTGTAGTCTCAGTACAATGAATTGTACAAATGGGGATAATGGCGCACACTTTCAGATTCTCCTCAAAACCATTTATGGCATTGCACTCGCTTGAGAGAGTTCCTAAGTCCAAACCCTGCCTACTTTCACACCTACTCATACCTTGTCAATCACACGTAAAGTGGGCAGTATGAAAGACAAGTTAGTCTTATTAAGGTCCATTCCTAACATGTAAGCGGTATCAGTGTACTGTTACTTCCATGAGGGGTTGTTACAGGGAATAAACATAAATTAATGTTTTTTTTTCATCTGGTGATATTGGTGATTTTGAAATCTAGTAATACTCATAAAACATTTGCACTTTTATTCATTTAACACCTCACTGGACAATGTATTTGGTTTCAAATGTCCCTCACATCTGCGGTTTGTCTTATTTGTAGGTCATTTTGGTGCTTTTTCTGTGACATCTTGTCACAATGACAGCCTGTCTACAATCGTGTAACCAGTACATACCCCACTGCCCCCAGACATTCATGCCAGGAGCCCAAAGCCTCTGAAAAGGATGGGTGACTTTTTAACAGGTCTGCTGTATGCCATACCTCGACAGGGTCCTTTGATACAATGGTGTTGCGTGGCCACTCAGTCAGTTCAGAGCCACTGAAGTGAGCACAGATCTGATATGGAATTAAAGAGCCAATTAGTCCTCAGGTAACGGATAACAGCTCACGTTCCACTGCTGCTCTGCCTTGATGACGCGGAGAGAGAAAGACAGACATGGTATGAAATCCTGAGCGTGGCGTTCACTTAGCAGCTTCCACCCTCTGGCTTCAGACACAGGCCTTTGATTTTCCCATTAGCAGCCAACATAGAGGAACCACTGTCTAAACCTACCTGGCTTTTGATGTTCAAAAATGAAGAGTTGAGATAGCGTTAGCCCCTCCTCCCCTCCCCTCACACAGGGGCTTCAGTCAGCCTGATTATGGCTAATCTCAGGCTAGCTGCTGTTCATGTACAGCTGAGTTTACCCAGAATCCACATTAATGTTGTGTGGCGGCTCTCATATCCACTTGTCCTGGTCTCTCAGAGGCTCCTGCAGCACTGAGATGCAAGTGAGCACTTGGTTGGCTTCATTGGAATGAAAATGAACTCCCCCCACAGTAGTGTGTTTAAGAAGTACAGCTGGACAGCATGCTTTGAATATGAAGCAGCTGGTGTGAATTTAATTGGAATAGAATGATAATGCCGGCTAAAAGCCATTGATTGGCTGTTACTTTGATTTTATAAAAAAAAGCAGTGGGAATACTTTTAATTTACGACTTCTTGGATTTGAGAATGTGTATCTCCAGAGTTTTCATTATTATGAAATCATTTCACTTCATTTCTTGTATTTATACCAGTCTTCTTATAATAATTACTTCTTTGCACATGTCGAAAGCAGTGAACAACATGGTGCTGTTTCATCTTTATTAGAATATTTATGACAACATAAATATTCTAATAAAGATCATTCATGAGCAGACAAGTATGAACAATATCAGCACTAGAACTCAAGCCACTTATTTTGGTACCAAATTTAAATGAATTTAAATGATCTGAACAGGACAATTAATGCAGTGTTTTGTGCTGACAAAACAAAGTTCTCCTCATGAATGAATACATTATATTTCTATTTATCGTTAGACCTGAGACAAAGAGTCTACAGCCTCTGTAGTGGTTCTGTGAAGCTGTACTGAGGCACAGCAATGATAATGCTAACATGCTGATGTTTCACAGGTATACTGCTTAACGCATTCACCATCGTAGGCAACTGTGGCCTGAACCCCAAATTCAGGGGCTGTTCCCTCAGTGTGTGTGTGTGTGAATGATTAGTTTCTTTGAACTGATTAGCAGTTGGCACCTGCCATCAGTGTGTGAATGGGGTGAATGTGATATGTAGTTAAAGCGCTTTGAGTAGTCAGAAAGCCTAGAAAGGCGCTATGTAAGTACAGTCCATTTACCATCTTAGTTTAGCATGCTGTGTTAGCATGCTTACATTTGCTAATTAGCACTAAACACAAAGTACACCTGAAGCTGATGGGCATGTAATTAGTTTTGTTAGTATTTAGTCATAAACCAAAGTACTGGTCAAAAGTTAACCAAAGTGGGATTCACCAAAGTTTTTAGAATCCATGAATGCCTGTACCACATTTCAAGACATCCAATGGTTATAGAGACATTACACTCAAAACCACAAATGTCAATGGCACCTGAGGAAAAGTAGAGGATCACTGAAGTCAGTAGGATTCATCTATGAATATATGTACCAAATTTCATAATCCAACTAATAGTTGTTGAGACATTTCAGTCTGGACCAAAGTGGTGGACTAACCAACCAACCAAGCGACAGACTGATATTGCCATCCCTATAGCCTAATCCAATCCCTACACTAGCATAGCTAAAAAAAACTATTACTTATTGAATGTTACGTAGCCCCTTAAGGGACATGAACAAAAAGCTTTTTTTTCCCACAAGTTTCTGCTGCACACGATAAACTATCTGGTACACACCAAATAGTTTCATGTGCATACCTGATCATTTCGGGTGTGGACCTGATAGTTTCCTGTCCACACCATAAATTCGTGGACACCTGCTCTTGTCCCCTTAGGAGCTTTGTAGAATGCTCTATGCTATAATCAGTTTTGATCAGTACAGTATCATCTTCAGTTGAAGAAGTATGTTTTTAACTTGTTTTTTAAAAGTTAATGAAGTGACAGAGCTGCCAACATTGCTGGTTGACTCATAAGAAATATAAGACCAAAGTGAACTAATGCTACTGTTGTCAAGATAAAGTTATCAGTTTTATTTGTTTTGCAGTTTTGTCATATCTGGTAAAGCCATTTGTTCTTATCTGCCTTTTGCAAAAATAATCATTCTGTGATGGTAAGAGGGGTTTTTTTTCTTTCAAATATAACTGTGGCTAATCCACACAGGCCTGTAGTTATGGTGGATGCTGATAGCAGTCACACACTGCATTTTCAATCATGAATTACTCCAGTCTGCTCCCCAGGCCACATTTAGCTTTTAATTGTCAGCCTTGTGCCCAGGTTGAATCAGACTTGTCTTGGTTTCTGACACTTTTGTATGTTGGCTCCACTTATTCCTGCCTAACAAGATTATATGAATTCAAATGCATTCCTTAGGATGTTGAAGGGTGTAGAAAAGAGTTCCAACACGTCTGCATATCTTAATGATCCCTAAAACCCCCCTTAAAGCATTTGGAAAGACGTATAATGTTTATAAGTACAAAATATTGAGTACTGGAACTGGAACCCCTAAATGAAACAGAGCCATTATTAATGATAATATTTATGTCAATGCTTTTCTTGCTATGACAAGTCAAAAATTCAGGTGTCTATTCTCTGTAAGCTGTTTCATTTCATCATTGAATTATAAAGCAGACAAATGCAGGGACAAAAATCACTGCTGCATCAACTTGAAAATTGCGGAAAAAGCAGACACAGAACAAAATTAGCATTCATTATGAGTCGTGTTTGTGTCCACCTAATTAATCTAAATCCAATATTACCCCTCCTTTTAGCTGTTTTGTTCTGTCTCCGCCAATTTTAAGACAAATATTTGGCTCCTTAGCTTGCCAGATGCTCCACTATGTTCACCAGCTAGTCGCTAACCCACTACAGTGGGTTTATCGGAGCTTTTTCACTGAAAACAGCTGCCTGCTGCTGCTGGAAACAAGGTTGATGAGAGCTTGGATATGCTATGTTAATGTCATACTTTACTGCTACATCTGCAATATGTCTCAATAGGGACCTCAAAGCATGTTTCTTGCCTTGGGGCTCCCTAACAGATTAAGCTGGTCATGCTCAAGTAATCATAGTAATCACATATATAATAATTATCAGAATAGCACTTGATTATGAAAACAATCAATAGTTGCAACCCTCAATGTCACCTCATGACCCGAAAATCAATGACAGTAGCAAACCAAAAAGCATTTCTGAAATGCAATTACAGGCAGCCAATACAAAGAGCTGTGACCCTGTAACTACTTTTTTTTTGTCTCAGCTGAGTTGTTTATGCCTTCAGCTCTTAAATCATATTGATTACAGCTTGTCATAGGTTTGAGATGAGGTCCTCTGGTATCAGTGGAAGCAAAAATGGTGGTTTATTGTATTATGGGTTTAATTTGATTTCAGGCAACAACTCTGCATAGAAATGAGATGGGGTTGCACTCCTGTGGCTCTCTTTCACTACCTGATTGCTGTTACTCTCCATCATATACGTAGACCGCAGGTCAGCTCCAGCACACTCTCAATTCAGCTCTCAGCATCTCAGAGAAGAACAAACTTCATTATGTTTGTAAGAGCCAATCAAATAAAGCACCATACTGGTCTCCATCCTATTGATGAATATATATTTTGCATGGCTCAAGGTCTGAGAAGTCTGGGGTTTGCGGAGGAGGGTCATTTCAAATAAACTAACATTATCAGCCAACATTCTGATAATGATGATTAGACACTGTTACATCCTAAATACCTAAATATCTTACTGATATAATTTCAAAAATCTTCCCTATTAATTTTTAGGAGAATAATGTAAACCAACTTTTTTAAAGCTGCTGTCACAGGATGGGAAGCATAAATCATGGTCATTTAAAAAAATGAAACTATATCAGTGACTGGTCAGCACACGCTGACACTCTTCACAGGAAGGGACAGAGCTGGCTCTATTACCTGAGGAGGCTGGGGTCCTTCAATATCTGTAGGAAGCTACTGCTGATGTTTTACGTCAGATTTCGCCTTCTATGCTGTGGTATGCTGGGGAGGCAGCATTAAGCAGAGGGACACTATGCAGCTGGACAGGCTGGTGAGGAGAGCTGGCTCTGTGGTTGGTAGCTGGATTCCCTAATGTCAGTGGCAGAGAGAAGGACCCTAAATAAACTGTTGTCCATCATGGACAATGCCCGACACCCTCTGCACAGCACATTCACTATAGGTGGAGGAGTATGTTCAGCAGACTGCTGTCTCAGTCTTGCTCAACAGACAGACTGAGGAAGTCTTTTGTCCCCCAGGCCATACAGCTATACAACTTCTCCCAGTGATGGCAGGGTGAAATTGAATGCCCACCTGCATTCTGTCATTGGGCTGCTGGACTGTTACTGGCTATGTCAGCCTCATGCACAATTTGCATTTGTATTTGTTTATATATTTATCTTCAATTTGTATTTTACATTATCCACAGTAATCATTATTCTTGCACTGTTTTTACTTTTTAATCACCTTTCATTTTCACTACCTGCATTGTTAAGCACCTTATATTTCCATATACTCTATCATAGTGACAGCTCTCTGTAATAGTTCTGGTGGCTAGACTATATTCTTATATTCTTGTGTGTATTGGTGTTTTGTATGTGTCGTTGAAGCTACTGCATGCCTAAATTTCCCTCGGAATCAATAATCTATCTATAATTTTAAAAAAAAGCTAATCGGAAGCAACTGGAAATATCATTAGTGAATGTAGAAAGAGGTTTTGTTATACAAGTAAAATTTAAGAGCACCAGAGTGGGTGAGTATGACATGACTCTGTTGTACTGATAGAATAAGTGCTGTGGAAATGTACATTATAGAGATGTCCCAAGCCGATCATAGGGATCGGTGTCAGGGCCGATGTGAGCACATTTTAATGGATTGGCATTGACTAAAATATACCCGATCAAACACCAATACTTACTGTGCGCTACTGTTTTTTGTCCACCTCAGCCTGCTGGTGTTGAAATTGCATGGAATGATGTCATGAATTTTCTGAATTTGTACACTTCTTCTGCATATGAAACTGAGTCACATAGGTTTTTAAATATTTGAATGAGGTGTGCAGAGATTTGTATCTTGAAATGAAAGTGAGTGTGGTTTGGACCAGCCGTTATCAATCAGCTAAACAGTGTCCCTACTCACATGTCTTATTTAGAGAAGCGCATGTGTTGAGTGAGGGGAAAACACAATATCCCTACTGTACAGAACCGACTTTTGAATTATACTAATGCTATATTAGAAATCAAAATAATTACACTAATCCCACAGCAAAGTGTTTGAACAACACGGTGTGTGTGTGTGTGTGTGTGTGTGTGTGTGTGTAGCTGACAGCTGGCTACTTCTGAGTTCAGCTCAGATGTTAGGGGACTACTATGAAACACTCCAGTAATAGCTTACTGAAACGTTCAAAAGGAACACATATTAGTTTAAACTGTGCTCTATTGTGTTGTAGTCTTGCTTTGTTGTTGTTCTTTCCAGAGATTCAAATAAAAAGACGAGAGCAAAAAAAAACAACCCAAAAATAATGGGAAGAAGAACTTAATACTGAGCGTCCTCGTGATGACTTTATTTAGACTTTCATTCATCTTTAATTTGTTTAAGACTCAGTCATACAATTTAAAGGTCCAGTGTGTAACATTTAGGAGGAGCTATTGGCAGAAATGGAATGTGATATTATAAGTATAAGTAATATAGTATATTATATATATAATTATTAGTATATTTTCATTAGTGTAAAATCACATGAAAATAAGAATCGATGTGTTTTCATTACCTTAGAATAAGCCATTTTTATCTACACAAGCACAGGTCCCCCTCCACAGAGGTCGCCATGTTGCTCCATCATGTTTCTACAGTAGCCCAGAACAGACAAACCAAACACTGGCTCTAGATAGGGACATTCATGTTTTTTTTGGAAGGGGAGGATGATGTGAGTGGTATTCAAATGGTTGCAAACTGCAATCTTCACCACTAGATCCTACACACTGGACCTTTAAGATTCAATTGGATACTGATTCTAGAAGTGACTGATGTAAGCAAACAGCATCTTACCTTAAATATATGTTCTGGTCTTGTTCTAAGTTAACTAATTTCTGGAAATTGATATTTATTGTAAGACTTGAAAAATCTGAACTTATCCACCAGCTGAAATCTGTGGTAGTAAACACACACACCAACAAATAGTTCACAAAGGTTAGGGTATTGAGTTGTAGGTGAGCACAATTTTTTAATTTATCCTTTATTTTAGCAGGGAGGACCCACTGAGACAGAGGTCTCGTTTCCAGGGGGGCCCTGTGACAAAAAGGGAATAAAATTTACACATAAATACACAGTTATACACATTTACATATACATTTATATATATACATATACACATATGCATACATGTAAGCCCATACCCTTACCCCTACCCGTATGAGCACACTTAAAAACAGTTACAAGTATTTTTTTCGGGTATCTCAGTCACTAGCTCTTTGAAAACGCCATATGATACTAAAGAGGACAGCTTAGCTTTAGTTAACAGAAGTTATCTCATTACACTTTTCCGATAGAGCAGGTCTAGACCATACTCTTTATACAATTATTTACAGAGACCCAACAATTCCCACCAAGAGCAAGCACTTGGCGACAATGGCAAGGAAAAACTTCCTTTTAAGAGGAAGAAACCTCGAGCAGAACCAGACTCAGGGTGGACGGCCCTGAATCTGCTGCTGCCAATTGGGTTGAGAGAGAGAGAGAGAGAGCAGGAGGAAAGAGAGCATACAGTAGCACAATGCAAATTCCACATAGAATTATTAATAATAATGTAATGGTAGTGGTAATATTGCAGCCGAGAAGTAACAAATGCTAAATGGACTAGTTTTTTTTTTGTCATTTTGAGACAGGATGTACCTGATTTTTGCATGTTATGTAGGTGAAAAAACGCAGTCCTTGAAGTTTGTTTTACGTGGGAGATAAGGACATATCCTGTTCAAAGATCAATTGGTTATAACAATGAAAGTTCTTCCTAATAATATTGCCTAAAAGAAGCATATATAAGGTGAATAGAAATGGTCCAAGCACAGAACCTCGCAGACCTCTGTGACTAACTTTGGCTTGCATGGAGGATTCATCATTAATATGTACAAACTGAGATTGATCTTATAAATTAGACAGCTTAGTGTTGTTCCTTTAATGTCAATTAAATGTTCCAGTCTCTGTAATAGGATGTGATGCAGGAATGCAGCACTAAGATCTAACAAGACAAGTAGAGAGAAGAGAGAAGTTCTCTGGTCATTTGTAATTTTCACCAATGCTGTCCCCCACTCTAAATCCCGACTGAAAATCCTCAAATAAACCATTGTTATGTAGAAAGTCACACAACTGATTGGCGACTGCTTTCTCAAGGAGCTTAGCGAGAAAGATAAGGTTAGATATAGGTCTTTAGTTGGCTATAACCCCTGGATCTAGAGTGGGCTTTTTAAGTTTAATTTAATTACAGCTACTTTAAAGGATTTTGGTACATAGCCTGTTAATAAACACAGACTGATCATATCCAGTAAAGAAGTGCTAAGGTTTTTTAAGCAGCCTAGTTGGGATGGGGTCTACAAGACAGGTTGATGGCTTAGATGAATTAATTCATTGAAGTTAGTTGGAGAAGGTCGATGTGAGAAAAGTAGTCTAAATATATATCCGGTTTTATAGCTGTTTCAAAGGTTCCTGTCTTTAAGGATACATTGTCAATTTGGGAGGGACTGAAATTAGCATAGGAGTCCTCTGTTATATTTAAATGCCGATGGAATCACTTACTTGGTACCCGTCACCCATGACAAAACGCAGAGCGCCATGATATATAGCGCCCAGTGGCTTCAGACAGAGACCGGTGCATGTGTATATAGTGTATCTCCATTGTCCAAGACTGGCAATATTATAGCCTGCACACTCTTATTTTCTATTGAACAAAGTTAGGCAGAATTATTCCTATACAGAACAATTCTAGGCTTAAGTTAGCTAGATAAATTTGAGATGTGTGACCTAAAGTACAGATTGTGATCTAGCCACATACCCAGGTACTAGTACTGTTGGAAACATTTATTGTCTACATTGTTTAAGGTGGACAAGTGTACATCAATAGGATCATTGTTCTGTCTTGGGAATATCATATACTTTGTCTTACTGGCATTCAGTACCAGTTTAAGACCAGCCAGAGCTCGTTCGATTGAGTTATAAGCAGTCTCTAAATACGAGAGAGCTTGTCTGTTTGAAGGCACTGAGTAGTATTGTATCGTCAGCATAAAGATGAACTTGACAGTTTTCTAATTCCATGGAAATATCATTTATATACAAGGTAAACAGTAGAGGTCCCTGGGGTACTCCTTTGTTGGCCACCAGGAAGGGTGACTTCAGCTCATCTGCTACTATTGCTTGAGTTCTATTAGTTAATTTAATTTTGGAACCAATTGCAAGTAATCTCAACTAGACAACTAATGCTAGTAAAACTGAGTGGTCAACCATATCAAAGGCCTTGAATAGGTCAATGAAGAGGACTGCACATTTTTGCCTGTTGTCAATAGTATTTACAATATCATTTATATTGGCTGTGGCCAGAACTGAACCCAGATTGGTGGAGGGTAAGAGTGTTATTAATAGATAGGAAAGTGCACAGTTGCCAATGACTCGAGCACCTTTGCCAAACAGGAAAGTTTAGAGATTGGTAATATTAATAATATATTGGTAATATAACTATTTACTTCACTGGAGTCACCCCCTTTTAAATAGCGGTAAAACATGTGCTGTGTTCCAAACATTCGGAATAGCCCCAGTAAAAAGTGAAGATTAAAAATATGAGCTACTGTTTGTTTTTGATTATTTTTGGGGCTTTTGCCTTTATTTGATAGGAACAGCTGAAGAGAGACAGGAAATGTGGGAGAGAGAGAGAGAGAGAGAGAGAGGATGAAATGCAGTAAAGGGCCGCAGGCTGGACCTGAACCTGCACTGCCATGGCAAGGACCCAGTCCTGTACATGGTGCACACGCTCCACCAGGTGAGCTACTGGTTTTGCGATCAGTGGGGCAGCCAGTCGTAAGAGACTAGGGTCTAGTTGATCCTCCATCAGAATAAAAAGGAAAGCTAACCAGTAAATCAGTGATACAGTAAGAACTATGTTATGAGCTGTTACCAGCTCATAACATCAGTGATAGCTGCAGGTCAAAGCTGCAGGTACATTAAACTATGTCTCTGAATGGCAGTTCTTAATACCCTTATAACTGTATACCTACTGTATATACAGCATTATTTAACAAAATGTGAAATAGCCTGATTTGTGTGTGTGGAGGATACACGGGATTGCTTCACTTTGTTACTTGGTCAGTCTACACTATTCTTCATATTGGGATGTCTTTGTCACTTTTGTATTTGTCTGGTGATTGCCACAAGAACAGAAGGAATTTCTGAAAAATAGTAAAAGTAACTACTGAATGGCAAGTCTGAAATGAGCATGCTTGGTCAACAATGGGTCCCTAACAAGGACACACCACGGAAATATGTCACTCTGTGCACTTGTAAATTTAAGGTTTGTGTCTTCTCTGGTGATCTATCTTTGTTTTGGTGTCTTGCTTTCTTGAGACCAGACACAAGGCTGAGATCGAGTACTTCAGTCCTGCAGTTAACTGTCTGAGGTTGACAATGAAACAGAAAATACAATTTTATGACAACAAGAGGGTCAACAACAGGATCTAGTAAAGGTAATCTCTATGCAAAAGTCAGAATGTTAATCCATTGCTCTCTATTAGATCTGCTCAGTAGCCTGAGAGATTATATTTAACATCACACTAATAAAAACAATAATTACATTAAATAAAACAGCCTTTGCAGATGGCAACAGAATTAACAGTTATTTTCTATTTAATTCAACTAATGTTGATATGCATATTTATCTAATTAATGACTCACTGTTTGTTATTCTCCAGGACTGGAGAATCTGCAGAAACTGCTCATTATGAGCAAATAAAGCCACACATTTAACACATACTGTAATTCAGCTGCGTGTTTGTAGTGTGAATAATTCAATGCGATTTGTATGAGTAATAATCCTTCATAATGCATCCTTTACTGAGAGGAGAAATAGACAGAAGGTGCAGAAGTGGTTCCTTAAAAGCATTCAAGGCGATGGTGGGAATGGCGATGGCGGCATGTGCTAGGGGAGTTATTGCTCCACTTACTTTACAAACTGAAAATCTCATTAAGTGTGACACTGAAGATTAGTTGAGAGGGACCAAAGTGGAAAGAGAATGAACTCACAAAGGGGCTGTGAGGAGGCTTTGGCTTTGTTTGCCATCATTAATACAGCATTGAAACAGCTCAGGGGGAAGCTCACAGCCGCTGATCAGAAGAGCTGCGGATATGACCAGCAAACAGGTGCCCTTTTTTCCTCTCCAAACACTTTTCTCTTTTATCTCCCCTCCTCAGGTCTTAATTGAGGTGAGTTGTGTATTTTGGGCCATCTGCGTGCTGACAAAATAAAGCTGGCTTTGATTTATGGTACCTCGAGACATATTAGCTTCTGAATTTCACCAGTAAGAATCTTAACTCTGCTTACAAACTCCAAGACAATGAGAGTGAGAACAATTTTTATTTTTATAGATTGTTTGTTTCTAAATGTAAATTATTCATATTTTATGGTTCTCTCTCTTGTATAAAAGTTAATCATTGTGTATATGTTTTGGGTTTTATTGTCAAATTAAAATTAAGCATTTACCGTACATGAAAGCTGACCTCGTACAGCTGAGAGATTCCAGTACTTCAATCCAGAGGAAGACATCATCACATGAATTGAGTGTAAAAAATCATTCTTGGGTGGTAAGAGAGCTAACACTAACACAGAGCTATTTTAATAGCAAGTTAAAGGTTTGTTGCCAGCAGGCCACCATGAGGATACCATGATAGATTCAGGCTACTGTATTGTATAATAGTCAGTGTTTCATGATGAATGTCTATATTTGAACAGGCAGCATAATTTCAACACAGGAAATAAGTCAGATAATGACATTGCCAATTTGATCATTAACCTTAAAACTTGAAGGACTTACTCATCAGGGTTACTCTCCTGAGTATTGCAGGTCTATAAACAATAAATAATTACAAACATCAGGTACTGACTGTACACAGTTGTACTTCTTTTAAAGTGCAGTAAAACAATAAATAATATTTAAATAAACAAACAGTTTTAACAAAAATTAAGTACTATACATTTTTGGCCTGCTGCTAAGGTACAGACCATTACTCCTGGCCTGGGTATTGCTGGTCTATAAACAATAAAACAATATTTTAATATACAATGTTTTCTGATTTTTGCTGTGGATGGAAACTAAAAAAAACATTTTCAAGTTGTCTGGCTTTGGGTGTGTAAAATAATAAAGGGGGGCTGGCTTCCTCCTGGCTGTCCCTGACTCCTTCCTCTGCAGCTGCTGAACTTGGCCTAACAAGGACATGATTGAATAGACATAAATCAATACAGGTCTAACATACTAGGGCTGTTTTCAATCAAAGAAAACCTTTTTTTCATATCAGATTCACAATATGTTTCAATAATCACGGGCATGCATGCTACGTTCATACTGTCATCACCCTCACCCTGGGTCTCAGCAGCGTCATTGACCTTGTCCGTGACATTAGCGCTGGCAGTGCTGCTGCTGCTAGTGCTCGTTATATGAAACATGTCACTTATCTTCATGCATGTTTTTTCGAGATAAAAAAACTTTTTTTATCTTGAACCTTTTCAGCACCGCCTTTCCTCTTTTTGTCCATTTTGACTGACTTGGGCTGCTAGCTAACTACTTTTTTATTTAACCTTTTTTTAACCTGGTAAAAACCAGTTGAGATAAAATCTCTTTTTCAATGGTGACCTGGCCAAGAAGGCTGCAAAGTTACACGTCGGGCGCATGCCAATTACATACATACGATAAAATACAAAACAATACATTACAATACTTCTTGCAATGAATCCACCTGTTCACGCGCTCCCGTTCTCTGACTGGTGGGATTGGGGGAGGGGAATTTCTCCGGTGCTCCCGATGGCCAGTCCGACTATGACACCCATAGTCACCTGCCAAAAAACGTTTAGACATTTAAAAAATTCAGTGAAAAGGGTAAAACAGTAACTCTTCAGAGTGAACTACAACTACTCCTGCGCAAAAATATTCCCTATAATAGTTTGCTCCATAGTTTATTCTATAGTGAGCAATAAATTGAGATTTTGAACACTTATAAAATCATCATCATTTTACGTTTTCACTGACAGGTGTAGAGTCGCACAAATGTAATTTTCGCATCTATCAAATAAATGTGACGCATTGCATTGTGGGATTGGTAGCAGAAAGTAGCATATACATGCCATGGACACTACTTTTTTGTTATATTTTTGGAATTTTTGAGGGCAGTATACGGTGTATATACTTCAGATTCAAAATTCGGACACTCAAATAAAATAGTGGGCTCTAAATATGGTGTATTATACTGTAAATAGGGAGTGATGTTGGATACAGCTACATTATTTTATCTGTCTGTGATATTTTGATTAGCTCCAGGTGTGGAGCACAAAAAGAACCTTAACTCACTTTAGCACAACTTATTTAGCTCAACTTGTTTTATACAGGTATTCTAATAAAACCCCATACTACAAGTTATCACATGGAATCCAAAGGTTATAAATACTATTAAATAAAAAGGCCACTTAGCATACATATTGTGGATATCATAGGAATATGCATATGAACCAGATCCATATGTATATGGATCTATCATTTCCACAATCCATTTGACTTTGTATCATAGTTGCACAAAACGTCTATAATATACAAATCATAAATTACAGTACAAGCAGGTCAGGCCTGCACTTCAAAGTTAACGTAAACATATGTAAGATTCAGTGCCACCTTTATGTTAGGTGGTGCTCCACATCTGGTGCTAATCAGCCACGCACTGATGGACAGAGAATAGGTATTTGTCTACACTACTCAGCCTTTTCAAAAAGACATCAGTCAAAATGTCTCAAGCTTAGGTTTTATTATTAAAAAGCAGTTTCTTTCAAATGTATAAAAGAGTTATGGTTTTCCTCTGTAGGTGAATGCTAATAATTTTGATGATCAGTATCAGGCCAAAACTTCTACTTAAACACAAGATTTTACATCTAATTGTGATGACATTTACTGAACACATCCATTCTATTCAGAGAACGAACCCTTTATTTTTAACTATCCATAAGTTTTCCTCTAGTGTCAGCTTTGCATGCAACATATCTCATAATCTTACGGGCAGATGTCGATGAAACACACACACACCTATTCTGCACATTTGCATGCACACAGAGCAAGAAATTCTGCTTTAACGATGTGTCCAACAGTCTGCTTACATGACCATTAGGCAGCTCAAGTACATGGGCAAACTGTGATATTCCTGCAGCACTTAACAGCAGTGTGGCGCCAAGCACCAATAGTTGAACTCATATTGTGTGGTGTAGGTGTTGATAGCTGTTAGTGGCTGTGTTTCATGGCTTATTCTCGCTGGGGAACACTTGAGATATGGACACAGGGACTGAGAGCAGCCTCTGAATGCTTTGGTCATGCCTGAATGTGCTGCTCAAATTAACGTAGCAGAAAACACATCTGAGGATAGTTCAATAAATAAATTAATAGAATTTATTTGGCCAGCCCCCCCCGCCCCCCTATTTTGCAGCTTCAATGCTCAGTACTGTTGGCAGCCACACATCTTCCAAATGCAAACACACTACACAATCTACAATACACAAACAATGGACACCTGGAAATGACTTGAGTGGCACTTATATTCAGTTCACTTTATAGTGTGCAATAGTACTTCTATACTAGTTCTAAGTACTAAGTACTAATATACACTACTTGCTGTTCATCACCATACACAATAGACTAGGGGTGTAAACATTAACTGATAAGCACTAGAAAACCAGTAGAAGAGTCAGAGGGCTACATTCATACACAACCACGGATCTGAACCAAATTTGGTGTAAAATCTGACAGAAATCGATACAACTGTGAAAAAAACAATCATTCCAATCCACTCTTAGTCTGTTTTTCTCTGTGTGTCTGTGCCTATTTCTTGTATGTGTGTGTCTGTCAGTGTGTGTCACCCCTTCCTCTACTTTAAGTCATCTACTGAAAAAAGTGTTGCAAAGCATGCAACCGTATTTTCAAATAGTGGCGGAGCCACAAACCTCACTAGAAATTTAAAGAGTAACTTTAACTAACTAACTAAATGCATTTTTTGGAGTAAATACACTAATGTGTACTGTCACTTGATTGTAATATCAATTGATTCTGGTCCAAGTCTATATTGTTTGTTCATTGTAACATTATTTATTTGCCTTTTCCCACTGAAAATCAAATAATGCTTCCCTTTAGACAAAAAAAGGAAAAATCCATGATGTCGCCTAGTACTCCACACCCATTACACGGTCACTCTCTATTGCCTCTGCTGCATCTGCTGAAGCCTCGTTAAGCTCGGACAGGGTTTACTGTCACTGCTTTCAATGTCAGCTGGTAAAAAAGATGCAGTGGGTGGTGTGAGGAAAATGTGAGTTGTTACATGGCCAGTGTAGAACATGCGCACATATAGTAGAATTGTTGAAAACACCTAAATTAGATGGAACATGTCCTTTGAGGCAGTTCTCTTCTGGGACTTATTTCAAATTCTATGAAAGCTAATACAGAATTGCAGATGTAGTGTATCACATTGTTAAAAAATTATCTGTACCATTTTTGTATCGGGCCATGGACCATGTATCAAGATATGTATCAAATCCTCCCTGAAGGATAGACTCTTAGACCCCATTTACACTGAGTCACTTCATGCGTCTTAGGCGGATCAGAAAGCTCAAACCTGAAAAAAAGTGAAGTGTGAATCCATCCAAGAAGCATTCAAGATGAATTGAAATCCAATTGATCAAACCACCTGCAGAAGAGGTTTGAGACACAGACGTTAAAAAAGGTGTAAATGCATCTGTCCCTCCAGTATGCATGCTTTCTTCTCCCACAGTGTAACTATGTCAATGGGAATAGCCTGTCACTGTCTGATTTTCTTAATACATCCATGGTCTTTTTCCTCTGTCCTTGTGATAACTGCAGCTAAAGTTACACTAAAATGACACTGAAATTAGCCATTGTTCTATGTCAGCTCCAGCGACTTTTAAAAATAGGATCAAATACAAAGTTCACCAAGCTGTTGTAGCATTTATCTGATATCTGATCACTGAATGATCTGTATGGGTGAGAGGCCGGCATGAGTTAGAGCCTGTGAAGATGATAAAACTTTTGTCTCACTTGTAGTTAATAAATATGATTCTTTCATGTGTTAGTGTTAGCTTACGGATAGTTTCTAGCTAACACTAGATAAACTGTTATTGTTGTAATGATCTGGCCAACATAGACGCATATACAATGGTGTGAGAAAGTGTTTGCCCCCTTCCTGATTTCTTATTTTTTTGCATGTTTGTCAAACTTAAATGTTTCAGATCATCTAACAAATTTAAATATTAGTCAAAGATAATACAAGTAATTGATTGGACAGTTTTGGTGATGTAATTCTTGTTACTGACAGCTCATGATGCTGCATTTACTGAACCTGATGTGGTTATTTATCTTCTCTGCTGTCACAAAGATCTCACCAAAACTGATTATGAGCATTATTAGTCCAGACTGGACCTCATATTCTGAATAATGAGAAACACATAAACAGGAAGAAAAGGAGGTGTCTCACATAGGTGAAAAGTGGCTTCATTTTATTTAAGGAAGAAATTATGGTACTCACCGTGGGACAAGGAGGATGAATGGGGCATGTCGAAATGACATGGCACCACAGTATAAGCATAGACCCCAGGACAGCCGCCTATGCCGCTCAGCTAGTGTTAACAGGTTATTTTCCAGTTGCATGGGTTCAAGACCTGGTTCTGGAGGGCTGATGGATTCCAGCTGGCGACGGGATGGTGCGACTAGTGGCTGGTCCTGGTGTTCCTCTGGACACAACTGCATATGAGTGGCAACTCGAATGGAGAGCTGGATGAATCATTCAAGGCCGATGGTATGCAGCGAGATGCAACTGCACCCTGGGAACCCTGTTTTAAGTGGACCGGACGACGAATCACCTGCTGGGATGCCAAACACGGGTCAGTTTTGTGACCACATAGATTCTGCCCATTGGAGTGCTCTTCCGTGTAACTGAGAGATGAAAGCCACCTTGGATCGATCGTCAGGGTAAAGGTGTAGCTGCAACTCTAGGACCAGTGAACACTGCAACAGGAAGCCGTTGCAGTCCTCCGCTGAGCCAGAGAAGGGCGCTGGTTTGGCCATGGGACTGGCATACACCGGAGGTGAAGGAGTGACTGCGGAAGTAACTGTAGTGATGGCTGGTGTGGATGTAGGTGGATTGCTGGATAATAATTGTTGGAGACCATCCACCAGTTCTTGGAAGGGGTCTGTGGAGCTCATGCTGTAATCCTACGGTGTAGGTCTGGTCTTCTGTTACGGACAGATAGGCAGGAGACACTGATAAGGAAACAGATGATGGTTTATTGGATTACAGCACGGAGTAAACAGGTATGCAGGTAAAGGTGAGGATATGGATTCGTAATAGGCTGAATTCTGGCTATTGCTACTGTCCTTAGTCTTACTGTTCCGTAGACCGTTGATGAGTAGATGAAGCACGGAGATGGGGAGAATACGCTGGAGTAGAGTAGAGAGGTGAATGCTGGAGTAGAATGGGGAAGTCTTGCGAAGTCCACATGTAGAGCCTTGCTTATCGCTTACCGCTTCAACTACACTCTCCTAATGCTCACTCTGTTCCTCTGCTTCCCTATAGGAAAAAATTCAACACCAGACAAGCTGGTGAATGTCTTTAATTCCTCCTGTAAAACCATCATTGACTCAGTGGCCCCCACTTAAATTTATGCGACCTAAAGCTAAGTCTCAGCCTTGGTTTGACAATACCACTAGAGGGCTTAGACAAGCCTGCAGGAGGGCAGAAATAAAGTGGAAGAAAGATAGGCTACAAGTATCTTATGAAATTCTAAAACACTCCTTAACAGCTTTTGAAGAGGCTGTTAAATCTGCGAGAACAAGATATTTTTCAGATTTGGTAGCAAAACACAACCACCAACCAAGGGTTCTCTTCAACACATTCAACACACAAGCACCTTAAAGGTGGGTTATGTGATTCTGCAGAAATCCAATACCATGACAAATACCTTGATATAGAGCGAATAATGGCACAACAAGTTATATAACTAATGTTAGCTAGACTGTGGGTTAGCTTAGCTATGTTGTGGGTTAGCATATTGTTGCTACAGTTGCAGCTGCGAAGCTAACATGCAGAGAGGAGGAGACGGTTTCCCAGAGCCTGCAAACCAGCTCCAGGCAAGCTGAATGTCCGTTGGCAAGTCATTTAATGTTACCTGACAACACAAATCATGGCTGGAATGGCATAGTGTTGTTGGCCCGGTCCAAGCCACTTTGTTTATTTTCCATTTACAGAGCCAGGGCTGTGTATAAACACCGGAGTTTCTTTTCAGTGCACTGAACAGACATCTAGTGTACTGTGAGGAGATATTTGTTGAATTTGACAAAAAGACAAGTACTGGATTAAAATCGCATAACTCACCTTTAATAAACCCCACTGACAGTGACAGCAGTAACATATCGCAATTGATCTGTGATAGTTTTCTTAATTTCTTTGTCAATACGATATCTGCTATCCAAGCTCATGCATGTTCCAGTACTACTTCCATAGTAGTTTCACCAGTGTACAAAGCTAACTTAAATAATTTTCATCCTATCTCCCCACCCCATCTAAGCAAAGTTGTCTCTAATTTAAAACCTTCCTCTTACCCACTTGACCTCCCCAGGTCCTGAAAGAGGGATTTGACACCGTATGTCCCTCCATTTTGACTATTATAAATAGCTCTCTTATTTCTTACCAAGTACCAGCATTTTTTAAACATGCAATCATGCAGCCACTCATCAAAAACCCTCACCTTGACCACACAGATCCAAACAACTATAGAACAATTTCAAAACTTCCGTTCCTTTCTAGCAACTCAGTCCTTTTTAACTGAAAACAACATCTTTGGTATTTTTCAAAGTCACGAATTACTTGCTGCTATCTGGTTGGGCATTTCAGGCACTGCACTTAAATGGTTCACCTCTTTCCTAGAAGGGAGAACCTTCTCAGTTTCATTTAGTGGATCATCGTTGTCAGCCCCTGCCCCCCTCTTATATGGTATACCAAGAGTCAGTGCTGAGCTGTATTTTATTTTGTTTGTACGTTACCCCTAAGCCACATTATGGAAAAGCACGGAGTGTTATGCTGTCGACACACAGTACCTTCCTTTGAGACCTGGTGGCCCTGATACGCTGAAAGGCCAGTTTGACTGCCTAAACGATATCAAGCATTGGATGGCTGGTAACGTCTTAAAACTAAACAAGAGTAAGACAGAAATTTGAATTATTGGATCCCCAGATACTGCTAAAAATGTAGCTTGCGACCTAGGACCACTCTCTGGTTATGTCAAACTACACTAAGAATATTTTATTTGACCCCGATCTTAAATTTCTGAGTTTTGAGCAAGGTCAAGCATATGTTTTCTTTTAGAGATTTCAAGAAAATAATTCATGCTTTTTTCCTCTCGCCTGGATTACTGCAACGCACTATATCGCGTAGTCAGTCAGACTACTCTGTCATGCCTTCAGCTGGTGCAAAAAGTGGCCACACGTCTGCTCACAAAATGTATCACAAAATCGTGCCAAATTTTTCCGATTTTAACGTCATTGCACTGGTTATCAGTGAAATTTAGAGTTGACTACAAGATTTTATTTTTTGTTTTTTAAAGCATTGAATGGGCTAGCTCCAGCATATCTCAGTAACCTTTTACATTTACTGTAGCCCAAATTGTGGAACTGCCTCCCTCTACATGTTCAATCAGGCCCCACCGTCGAATGTTTTAAATCCAGGCTAAAAACCCACTTGTTTCCTCTAGCTTTCTAATGTGTTTTAAGTATGTCAGAAAGTGTCTTTGTCATTGTGTCATTTTGTTAATTTCTTTACTTTTTTCCTTTTTACTGTATAAAGCACTTTGGTCAGTTGAAAAGTCCTTAATTTGCTCTTGAAATGAATTTGTGGAATTTAATCATTAAATGAAAGGGTTTTGTTGACTTTCTATTGCTACCAGCTGAAATGTTGAATGACAAAAACTGTTGCATATTCAATGATTATTGTGTAATTCCCAAAGTAGGAAATTGTGATACCTTAGAAAACATGTTAACAGTACATGGTTCACTCTGTAAGTGAACATCCTTATAGGCCTTTATAGCATGTTCACTTATCAGTATACAGCCTGTGAGGGTTAAGTTTTCTCTTGCACTCTTCTGAACTGAAGGTTAATTGTTCGTATGTTCAGGGTCAATCCTCCCCAGTCCTCCTCTTCCTATATTGTAAAGCTAACACTCTCAAATTTTCCTCTCTCTCTTTCTGCCTTTTCTGTTTTCATTCTCTGGAGCTTTCATAAGGTTTCTTTCATACACCACATTGTGCTCAGGCCTTCATTCTTCGCCCAGCAATTTATTTCGGCCCTGCTTTGCAGCTCCCTCGGCATGAGTATGATGATTGAAAATGTTCAAAAGAGCCGGAGAATCTGGAGTTCATCTCATCTCAGATATTTTGTCTTCTGTCTTATTTGACAGTAAAAAAGCAAATGAGATGGTGCCGGCCCCACTCATTCTCTAGAAACCACTGCCAGGGATGTGATTCTGTTTGACTCTTTTTTTCTGATTGTCATAAAACTAGAATCAACAATATATGGTTACTGGTTGTATGTTCCTGGGGATATCTGTTGTTGCAGCTACAGCGTGTGCAGTATGAATTAATACAATATGCCCTTTCAGGTCATTTCCCTACCACTGAGGTGTAAATTACCATAGAGCTCACAATACAACATGGATCACAATGCAAGTGTTGTGATTTGATTTATTGTCCCACTCTTCAGCTGTTGGCAATAACACAGCCACATCAATAATACCTGTGTGTTCAGCAACAAGCGACAAGTTAATTACAAGAACAAATGAAAGAACTTCCAGGATTTCTTCTAAAAAGAGCACAGTTTAGGGCACCACAAGACAAATCTGTGTAGATGATTTTTATTATCAGGGTTTTTTCCTGGATGTAAATTAAGAAGTTCTTGAAGATGGGACTTGAGCTGGATTTAACGGTCCAAGTTGTCATTGGTTGTCGTGGTGCTGTATCACAGAAAACAATTGACAGGCTGATTTTGGTGGATGGGAAGCCAGTGAGGGATCATGTATTGCTTTGTGTGGTCCCTTACATAGGCTCTTGCTGTTTCCCTGAGCCCATCCCTTGTCCCATAGAATTCTCCAGAGGGAGCTGTGTGAAGTCTGATAAATGTCCACAAGTGAGGTCACTTGAACCAGTGTCCGGCTGAAGACTCCAAGTTTGAAAATGAAAAAAAATCTGTTGATGTGGAGTTAGAAAGAAGTGAGCTTACCAGACCTCTGTAGCCCGATCCTCATCTCTGTTTGAGGCTAGAGGCTCACGACTATCTTAGCCGCTACTAGCATAACACACCTGAATCTCTGACCACACTGTCAGTTGTCGAGTAACATTGTGGGTACTGTAGGTGCCAAGTTTTGACAAGGAAGAAGAATGCCTGGATGTATCGCTGGTTCTGTTGCATCAAATTTGATCCTTTTTTTTAAACTGTTCATCATGAGTCTGACAATGTTAGGGCAATCTGTAGAGCACTCAGTGACGGTGGGATTGACTTCTCATTCAGGGAATATTGATGTTGTTATGCGATATCCTGTCCAGTTTGCTTTCTGCCACAAGTGAATTTCATCTGGTGAAATCCAGTCTGACCGTTATCAGACAATATATTATATCACGCACTAATACACACACACATGCACATACACTGTGACCCATCCTGTGGTAAATGACCTGTGACTGGCAACAGCTGAGACATCTATAGGACAACTTTAAATTGTTTCCATTTGGTATAAAGCTGAAGTCAAAAGGTCAAGTAATATGAAAAGAAGGTGAGACAGAGGGAAGGAGGAATGTGTAGTAAAGTTACAATGGAAAGCAAATTAAAAACAACCCTTGCTCTTCTGGTAAAAAAAACAAACAGCTAAAGCAGAGAGCAAAGAGAGTAGTTTGTGAAAGTGAGATAAGTGCCTTATTTTTAAGTTTTATTGAGATTGAAATATTTTGCTTGAGAGAAACCTGAGAGCAAAAAACATTCAGAAATAAGATAAAGACAATAATATAATTCAGTCCCACAGTGCTGGGTGTTGGTACTGTAAATCAGCAGCTGCCCAGCATGCATCTTTTATGGGCTTTAATGAACGACCCACCAACAGGCTGAGGATTTAGAGTCCCTCATTTCCACACAAATATCTCTTTTGTACTGTATATAAAATAATGAAAATAAAAAACATATTTTTGATTAATTAAATTCAAGCTTGGTCATGCTAGCAATTATAACTATGAAATTATTATTCTGTTTGCAACCGAGAGCACATGTTGTCAGTATGTCACCAAGCTTCCAGCACCACCCACATATATTTCATGAGCATGTGAATAAATCCGCTGTGTCACTTTTTGGTCTGACTATGCTCTCTGTTGGTGGTCACTCTGTTTGATTCTTTTGCCATAAAACTTAACAATAGTGAGTCTTCAAAATATTGATATCAATGTTTAAAAAAGCCATGAACTGAAACCAAAACATACAGCACCACACATTTATTTTCATACTATTTATTTTATAGAGTCAGGATAAGATCAAACAGGGCCTCAACTTTTTGCCCCTGCGCACATTTAATTCTACCTCAATTTTGTTAATAATTCATAGTAGAAATTTACAATTTAAACAATTATTGTTAAATTATTATTTGTCAAGATCTTCTTCTAGCTTCTGTCCTGTTTGTTACCTGTCTTGTGATGCGGTATTCCTCCAGCAAAATGGAGATCCTAGGGCGTTGACATACCTATATACTATAGGTGTGGTAATTGATCGCTAAGTGTAAGTAAGTAATGACTTTCTATGTGTTATCCAAAATAAATTATTTTCTTAAAAAATACACAAAGTAACAAGTCGTAATTGTGGATTAATCTGATAAACTATTTACAGTTAATGTTATCCCTTTAATATAGTTTAATGTATAATGTGTTTCCTTGTACCCCCTTTTGTGTTAATTGTCTGGCCAGACATGTATAAATGTTCCCCTTTTGTTTCTTTGTCGGTCTTCTCTGTGTGTTCATTGCTCATGCTACAGTTTAATTTCTGATTTGGACCTCAGTTCATAGGAGGCTAGAAAGAACAGTATTATTTTGCCCTATTAAATGTATTCGAGTTAAAGTGATCTGTTTGTCATGGACATTGACATTTGGGTAAATAAAACCCTTAAATTGGACTGTGTCTGTCTACCTGTGCCTGACTTGCTTGGACCCCTCTACAAGAAGGGGTATGTAATAATGCAGATGTCATGTTAAAGCCCCTATCTTTCAGTTTATACTGTGCTTTAGTGGTGTATGCAGTATTGCCAAACAGTTATTCAAATTACTCCAAACTGTTCGCCACACAGTAAACCTAGAGTCTTTGAGACCCATGAGGGATTGGGGCCCCAGGGTGGTTGCTTACTTTTCTGGTTGGTAATCCAAATTTGGGATTATAAAGAGCACCTGTAAAGCCTTACACTGTCCCACCTGCTGCATATGCATCAGGATAGTAGACCATCTACCAGATTTTAGTCTATAGTATGGGACAAGAAAAAAAAAACCCTGTCCGCTAAACGTCAGTGTCTTTGAAACTTTACAACCTGTTTATAATGCAGGCCCTCCATTAAAAAATTGTAGTCTCCAAGAGAAAGCCAAGATGTTCTCATCAGGGTTATTTTCTCAGACTTGACAAAGATCCTCGAGAGCCACAGAAGACATTATACACTGTTTTCACTTGCTGGGTATTCAAGTAAACTGATGTGTAAAATCAGTGCAGTGGTCCTTTAATCTTTTTTCCAAAGGTTTATTTATTTTGATCAAAACTTTGGCTTATTCTTGTAACTTCAGTCTTGAATGTAAAAACAAGGATTGCATGAGCGGCACAAACCACTATAAAACATCATATAAAACCTTTGAGAGCAGTCAAGAAATTTAGCATTGCAAAGTGCTCTGCAGCATGTGCAGAAACTTTAGTAAAGAATTCATGTTTGGACTGAACAGGACAGACAGAGACTGCACTGCTTGCCTTTCCCAGCAGTCTTGCCTGGGGGCAACCAACTGGCTGTCTGGCCAGTAGTCAGGTACCTGCGAGGCCTGTGCTGGCCACGGTGCCGGCCATGTTTACCAGATGCACTGTTCCCTCAGGTGAGCGCACTACAGCTGGCAGCTTCGGAATCCAGCAAACCCACTGGCACTCAGCCCAAAACATGCTGTATGATGTCTGAGTCTGAGAACTGCACAGATAAACATGTCTGTATGCACCACACAGAGCCCACCCACTGGACAAGACAAACAATGAGTACAGATAAACAGCCACAGACTGCACACTGTATGCTCAGTGGCAGTTGTATGGCATTGTTGCCATTAGTTGGGATAAAAACAGTTAACATTAATATATCAATATCAATATCGTCAGAGACAGAGTGGTGTGAATTCCCAGTGGAACATCTTTGACCTAATTCAAGTAGACTATTATGCACAAAACAAGAATAGATATTCAAAAACTTGAGGAAACATTTCATCTGCTGAATGGACTGTAAAAAGCTTCAACTGCCTCTTAAAATCTGAATGAAGTCTGAGCTACTTTATTGTGATTGAGCAACATGTTAATAGCTAGATGTATTGGCTTTAAAATATTACATGTAGGGTAAGACAAGGCAATATTCTGTGTTTTTCTTATTATCCCATGTAAAGACCCAAACCAACAATCAATGTATACTACTAACAAGTATTGTGTGTGTATCCAAAGCCTGATATATATTATTCCTCTGTGCCATAGAGCTCCATTGTTGTCCAAATACTATAAAAAACACATCAAAGTAGTTTAGTTTTAGTCAATCCTTCATACACCTAGCATCATTCCAGACCTCTGAATCACTGTCACGACTTAATCAATTCAAACAGATAGTCAGAGTCAGAATCAGAGTAGTTGTGTGGGTGGGATACAGAATGGGGGGCAACAATTCCTTCATACCTAGCTACATCCATGAAAAATACTGACAGAAAAATGGGTACAAAAATGATGACAAATGTGATTGACACAGCTATACAGGTTGTTGTAAGTTGACTTACAGATATAACAACTTTTAAAATGGTGTGTTTCCTCGATCTTTTTAAAAAACGTTAAATGAATCCTAGCAACTGCTGCTGCAGCTTCCATGTTCTCACTACTGACAGGTTAGGGCAAAACAAAACAAAGTAACACTAACAGAAATTGGCTAACATGAACACAATGTCAGACTGAATGTAGTGAAATAAAATGGCAATTCAGTTTGATAATCAGGCTAACAAACATTGTCCTGCCACTGTAAATAGTCACCAGAGCACCAAATATGTATTAATGTGCCACTGAAAATAGTCCTAGACAAATGCACTACATACTTCAGTTTGAGTAATGTTTCCTAAAACTACAGTGCCCAGGTGTTTTAGGAAGCGAGCAACTGCCCAAGGAACCAAGACTCTAAGGGCCCCAAAGGCCCACGGTTGTCTGTGTGGTAATCTGATTAATTGCAAATTTGTTTGGTAATATAGACCACTAAAGCCCAATTAAAAATGTTTAGGTGGCTCCTGCATTCTTAACCAATATATATTGGTGACCAGGGGTAGCATTTTTACTCAATTGGGACCCAGAGTTCATTTTCACCCCTGGGCCCCCTAGTGAGTTAATCTGGCCCTGTTGTACCTAACTACTGTACTTTAGTATTTTAAGTTTATGCGAAACTTCTACTCCACTTCATTTCAGAGGCAAGTAGTAGTTAGTTTAGTAGTTTTTATTCCATTACATCTATCTGACAGCCCTCATGTGAGGAGGGCCCACAAAGAAGCTTGAATGAATAGCCGTGGATGCGGGGAGGGGCCCATAGAGAATGCCTATGTATAGGGTCCAGAAATTTGTGCTAGTTTTTCTGCAGATTAACATTTTGAAAATGCATAATGTGCAAATGAAAGATCATGCATTCCTATACAGTAAATTAAATTACACAGCAATATATAAAGTAGATAAATTAGCCACAGCTCCTCCAGCTACAACATAAAATTGCATGAGTAATAATATTAAAAACCAATAATATAATATATAATAATGTACCTCTAGTAAAACATTTGAATAAATATACTTTGTAATTTTTTAAAAATTATTATTATTATTATTATTATTATTTTCTTCCACTGCTTGTTGTATCATAGTTTTTATGTCATTTTTACAACTGATGACATGTGCAAGGACTGAATTTCTATGAGGATTAAAAGAAAAACGATTCCCCTCAAAGCAATGGCAGCTCAAGCACTTCTTGTCTTCTGTTTTTATGTTAATTTTTTAATAAATTTTATTGAATGCACTGAAAGAAAAGGAACTTTTCCAGAACCTCTTCATAAGAAGGCGCATTAGCATAAATTCATTCCAATGTAATCCGTACCCTCCACCAACCTGGGATATCCTTCAGTATTAGAAGGCCACCTCACCTGTTTGAATAGGAAATGATTTGCTGAGTGTGTCTGCCTCACACAGCCAAGTGCTCTCTGAGTTTAACCCATCAGGTTAAAGATAGATCCCCTGAGACCCTCTTCAGCTGCACTGAGTGTGCTGTGTGTGCTTCAGTCAGCTTCTGTTTGTTTCTTCCCTTTTGATTTTCCTCATGTCTAATGTACACATTGTAACGCATTCTCCAGGGGGTGACTGGTTTATCATTTAACAATATGCACTTAGTGTACAATTAGGCCTGAATATAATAAATTAATTTCCTTTCAATGCTACAGTTCGGCGGAGAGAGAGAGAGAGAGAGAAGGGAGGGTGGGGGAGCACAATGCAAATTCCACCTAGAATTTTAAAATAATAATAATGTAATGGTAGTGGTAATATTCATATTAATAAAGTAATAATAATCGGGGTAGGAATAGGAATGGTAGTGAAAGGAATAATAATGACAATAATAGTAATAAGACTAATAATAACAATTGTAGGAGCAGTTGTCGAGCAGGAACACAGGGGCAGCAGGTGGCCCACAACCACAGATCCAGACTCTGCAGCTCCGGAGGCAGAATAACCTGCTGAAAGCAACAGAAGGAGAGAGGAGAAAGATGAGAAATCAAACTATGGGAGAGAGAAGATGTCGAGTTAGTAACATGCATTAATGGGATAAAAATGCATATAGTTGAAAAGGGAGAGGAGGAGAGAGGAGCTCAGTGCATCATGGGAAGTCTCCCGGCAGTCTAGGCCTATAGTGGCATAAGTAAAGGAATGGTTCAGGACTCACCCAAGCCAGCCCTAACTATAAACTTTATCAAAGAGGAAAGTCTTAAGCCTACTCTTAAATGTGGAGATGGTGTCTGCCTCCCGAACCCAAACTGGGACCTGATACCACAGGAGAGGAGCTTGATAACTGAAGGCTCTGGCTCCCATTCTACTTTGGACACTCTAGGAACCACAAGTAATCCTTCATTCTGGGAGCGCAGTGTTCTAATGGGGTAATAAGATATTATGAGCTTTTTAAGATACGATGGTGCCTGACCATTAAGAGCTTTGTAGGTGAGGAGAAGGATTTTAAATTCTATTCTGGATTTTACAGGGAGCCAATACAGAGAAGCTATATTGGAGAAATATGATCAAATGAACAAATACATGGACTGGTTTTTCGGCATCATTTTGAGACAGGATGTGCCTGATTTTTGCAATGTTACGTAGGTAAAAAAAGGCAGTCCTTGAAGTTTGTTTCATGTGGGAGTTAAAGGATAAATCCTGTCAAAGATAACTCCGAGGTTCCTTAGGGTGGTGTTGGAGGCCAGGGCGATGCAATCTAGAGTAACTATATCTTTAGATAATGGGTCTCAGAGGTGTTTGGGGCCAAGTACAATAACTTCAGTTTTCTGTGTCTATCTTCTCTTCTCTATCTTCAGTGATGAATTTAAAAGTCGTTACTACTGAGGGCTATAGGAATACGTGGCCCAATAGAGCTGTGACTCTCTGTCAGCCTGGCTATAGTGCTGAAAAGAAACTGGGGATGTTCTTATTTTCCTCTATTATTTCAATTATGATTGTTAGTTTTAGTCAACAGAAACTGAAGACGTTTTAGTGTAGTTTTCATCAGTGAAACTGAGCCTCATTTTCTGAGGTTAGAGCTGTCCCCATCTTTGATGTGTACAGTTACCCTGGTTACAGGTGTTGTTTTCGTCTACAAAGAGGTTATCGGAAATGCACTGTTTACCTGTATTTACCAGATTGTAATACAATGGACTGACTCTCCTCTGTAGATCCAGTTGTCATTCCCAAACTCTGGCTGTTTTTGTTTACAGCTTTGGTTCCTGCTCTCTGGTAATTATTATAGCTGTGCTCTCCACTGCCGAGCAGCATGATCATTTTGAAGGTTGCTTCACTCATTAGATGTGGGCAATACCACAACATTTGGTTTTGATCCGACACCAATACTCTTTACTATGAATAATATACTATATAGGAAAGAGCCATGGTACATAATTTATGATGTGAATGCATCATTAACTTTACATGCATTACCACCGGATAATTTGCCAAACATTAAGCATTTCCCTTTGCCATTTTTCTATTAATAACTTAACATTTACCATTAAAAACTGTCTTGTGTTTTACAATTATTAACTGTTAACTGTGTGAATACTATATAATATATTGATTGAATGACAAGTATTGTTTTGTTGCCACATTTGTTTTTGTGGAATTTTTTTTCTTCTAAGAACTGGTAACATTAGTTAAAATTACTGGCATAATATTACTGAAAGGCAAAATGCTGCTGATTAGCTAAATTAACTACTGAAAAGTTTTTATTTGTCCACATTTTGTCATAGTTTTCACTGATGAAAATAAAGTAGTCATAAGTCACCACTGTTGCTGATGATACCGCTTGAATGTTCATTAACAGGCTTGTGTATGAAAGTAGGTTTCATTGAGACACAAGACACATACTATAACAAGACTTAGAGTTTACAGCCATGCTAGCGGTGTGAGGCTGTACTTAAGCACAATGGTGCTTTGAGCTAATCAGATCAGAATCAGAATCAAAAATATTTTATTGATCACCGAGAAACTCTTTTGTTACAGCTGCTCACTATCATGTCAGTGCACACAGGAATAGAAGTACTAAGCAAAAAATATAATACACTATAATACAGGTCAGATAAATTAAGTACCAACTGGGTATAAGTATAAAATTAAAATAAGTGTAAAGTACAAAGTGGATTACCGGTTGATGATAAGTATGTACACTATAATAATACAATGTAATAATATAAGTAATATGTAATAGTGCATGTACTGTCAAGTTAAGTGTAGCTTATTAAGATTATTATGAGACGGTGGATATTGCACAGCAGTAATAGAAGTATGAATAAATATCAATAAATTAAACTGAAAACAGAGTATATTGCACAAGAGTATTCAACAGAGAATATTGCACAATTATTTTAAGTATTACAGTGATGTTACTGGTCCAATGTCCAGTTTATCGACTTAAGGTCATATAGACTGACACTTAGAGGGAGGAGTTTGATGGCCACAGGCAGGAATGACTTCCTGTGGCGCTCTGTGGTGCATTTTGGGAGGATGAGTCTTCCGCTGAAGGTACTCCTTTGTTTGACCAGCACGTCATAGAGTGGGTGGGAGACACTGTCCAAGATGGCCAGCATCCTCCTCTCTGACACCACCGCCAGAGAGTCCAGCTCCACCCCCACAATGTCACTGGCCTTACGGATCAGTTTGTTGAGTCTGTTAGCGTCTGCTACCCTCAACCTGCTGCCCCAGCATGCAACAGCATACAGGAGAGCACTGGCCACCACAGACTCATAAAACATCCTCAGCATTGTGCGGAAGATGTTATTCTTTTTTCAAATTAATCTAAAACTCACTTCAGAATCACATCTTGATTTATATTCTGCTGCCCAGTCTGTGACATACTTTACAGGACAGGTCCATTCTACTTGTAACAGTATGTTTAAAGCTTTCTGTATGTCCCCATGGTGTTGAGAGTCGTGCTGTGAGGCAATTCAATTCCAAGGGCCAATTGATTGGTAAGGAAACCTTATTTTCCAAGTATTGGGACAACCTGCAAAATGCAAAAACCTCAGCAAGACAGATCTGCTGTCACGTCTTACAGTAGATATCAGGTAATCAATGTCACATACCTCCAGTGGGGCCTGTGTGAGCCTAATTCCACTCACTGGCGCAAAACAGTGAAAACCCTTGGGTTAATCAATCATCAATTCAAAGAGCACTCTTTAGTTAATAGTCCGGTCTTTACCCACTGAACGGCCACTGCATTTATCTTTGTGAGCCAGCGGATGCTCCCTCTATGTGACAGAGGGAGGAAATGGGAGCAATATGTTTTACTTTGATTGCTGTATTCTCTTTCTCACTCAGGTTGCTGCACTATAATACTGCTATCATGATTTGAAATTGAAGCTTGGAGCAGATTAATTATCTCTAACCTCCACGGAATACATTTGATTGATCAATTTTGTAGAAAACAGCATGCTTGAATGTGAAAGTCAATATTTCCTGAATGATAAGTAATATCTCATGATGCATCATTTCACTCAATACAGTAGAATATTCTTGCATTGACAGGGCCGGCTCAAGCCTTTCTAGGGCCTTAAACTGAGACCTCTTCCGACCCACCCACCTCTTTGAAATTCCACAGGATTCTTCAATATTATATACAAGAGGTACTGTAAGGTGAAACTAGTGGCAATTGTAACGTGACTTACTGAACAGGAACACAGCAAACCAGCATATAAGTATTTTTAAAGATACACAAAGTATAAAAGTATACCCTTTAAACATGTGCATACAGTGTGCAAATTGCTGTAAGGTTTGCAAAATGGATGTAATTATAAGTTAAGGAGATGTATTGCACTTTGCCAGAAGTTTCAAAGAATGTAATTGTAAGTCGAGGACCTCAGCAGCCTTCCAGTCCACTGATGTCCACATTGCGACAGAGTGAGGATGAGTTAAAAAGTTCGATGGCCACAGACAGTAATGATCTCCTGTGCCACTCGGTGAAACACCTTGGGGGTATGAGTCTTTGACTGAAGACGCTCCTCTTCTCAACAAGCATGTCGTGGAGGGTGTGGGAGACGTTGTTCAGGATACTAACCATCTTGAACAGCATCCTCTTTTCCGTCACTGCCTCCAAAGAGTCCAACTCAACTCCTCCCCCAATCCGTGAGCCGGCCTTCCTAACTAGCTTGTTGAGCTTGTTAGTGTCTCTTGCCCTCATGCTCCGTCCACAGCATGCAGCAGCATAAAAGATGGCAATGGCCACCTCAGATTGGTAGAATATCTGCAGCATCCTGTTGGAGACGTTGAGGCCTCTGAGCCTCCGCAGGATGTAGAGCTGGCTCTGGCCCTTCTTATAGAGGGCCTCTGTATTTCCAGCCCATCTAGCCTGTCATTATTGGCTAGTAATTTTAGTTTACTAATAATAAGTTTCCTTGAAAGAATTATGTAATTTGGTACTAATCATAGAGAAAATATAACTGCTACATTTAAGCCTAAATATAATTATTAACTTATTGTAGATAACTTTATTCTCTATATATTTTGAATTGTATGCTTGCCTGTTCACAAATTTCACATTTTTGCAAGTTCTGCTGCCCTGATGTGCTAAAAGACTCTAGGTTACGCTAGCAGTTGATTGGAATGAATTAATTGGAACTGAACACTCACTTCATTTCACCTATAATTAGTACCAAATTACACTGATTTTTCTGGAAAACTTAATTATATATATAATTATATATGGAAATTATAAGGACATTACAAACCCATAACATACTGTTACCAAAAAAGACCACTAGCTATAAAACATGGATGTAAACAGTGCAGGTTTTTCAAATGTATTATGAAATTCATTCAACACATTTGTTAGGCCTCAAGAATACACAAAATGGGTTTTGATGAGAAATACTGAATATAAACATAACTGTTTACAAGAAAACTCCACAGAGTAGCTGTCCATAAACTCATAGTAATGTTAAAGGTGTAAGTTGCTAAATCCTAACAGGTTAAACAACGCAAACAGGAAAGTCAAGGAGATATGTAGCCAACCATCCCCCAATATTAACATTTTTACTGTGTTAATCATAATACACATTTTATTGTGTTTTTTCTCCTTTCCCCAGGTTACAAGTGCCCACGCCTCAAAGTCGGAAATTGTCAAGTCGGGAAGCCCGAAATCCACACTAAAGCATATATGGACAGAAAGCACTAAGGATATGTCCATCAGTAGGCTGCTGTCACAGACTCTACATGGCAAAGAGAACAGCACAGCCTTGGACCTTCGCTATGACACTCCAGAGCCCTACTCTGAGCAAGACCTCTGGGACTGGCTGAGGAACTCCACAGACTTGCAGGACTCGCGGCCGCGGGCTAAACGGCGGCCAATGGTTAAGACGGGGAAATTCAAGAAGATGTTCGGCTGGGGGGACTTCCACTCTAATATCAAGACAGTCAAACTCAACCTGCTGATCACCGGTAAGATTGTGGATCATGGCAATGGCACCTTCAGTGTCTACTTCCGCCACAACTCCACAGGCCAGGGTAACGTTTCCGTCAGCTTGGTCCCTCCAACCAAGATAGTGGAGTTCGATGTGGCGGCACAGCAGTCCGTCATCGACGCCAAGGACTCAAAGTCCTTCAATTGCCGCATAGAGTATGAGAAGGTGGAGAAAGGCGCTAAGAACACGCTCTGCAACTTTGACCCATCCAAGACCTGCTACCAGGAGCAGACCCAGAGCCATGTGTCTTGGCTCTGCTCCAAACCTTTCAAAGTTATCTGCATCTTTATTTCCTTCTACAGTACCGACTACAAACTGGTGCAGAAAGTGTGCCCGGACTACAACTACCACAGTGACACTCCCTACTTCCCCTCCGGCTGACGTTCCCATACATTCACATACAGACAAATGGATGAGTAGAGCACAGACTGGGGCTTCTACCCATCCCAGAGAAATGTGTCCCTAAACATGTCCATATCAAAGTGTCAGCCATCCTAACTGATTTCCCAATTTAATGTTCTGAATTTTGTAGAGAGAGCAGTTACTTTTAACTGGTAAAGAGGTGGTATATAGGACTGTAATATGGTTGAAATGACCTGAAAAACTCTTTGATTCTCTCTTTGATTATTATCAGTTAGAATTTTGTTCATGAATCATGTTTAGTCCCTGTTGAACCATGTGAAGATATTAGGGGCTTATCCTTTTGTTATCACTATTAAACTCTGCCCTTTGTTTTTCGTTTAGTTCACACTTGTTGTCAAACTAGATGTTAATAACATTTTCCTCTTTTAGCATATTTTATGTACAATGCATTAACTCTCTGGACAACAACATATGGACTTTTTGCCCCTCCTGTGCTATTTACGCTCTTGCAGTTTATCCTGCATAACTGGAAAACAAAATTAACTCCTCAATTAAAAATAATTAAAAAATAAAATCCTCAGAGTTTTTACAAAATCTGCAAGGCAGCTGAAGAGGACAGTGAAGATTCATATGTGAATGTGATACCTTTAGAAATGTGAGGTGCTCTTACCTATGTAGGGGTGAGCTACAACTGAGCAGGCTTCTCCCTCAGACTAGTTTCAGTCAGGAGAGAAAATGTGTAAACACGCTCAGATATTGTAACACTGTCAATCTTCAGCTGTCATCAGAGCGTTCCTGCTAGTGCAGCTTGATGTTGAGTTTGTTGGGTGATTGGTTCATTCTCAGCTGATTGAATGTCTGATTACCTAACTGATTGATCAGCGGGTCGTTTGTGGGGGATGGGGCTTGCTCATTGTCTCTTAATATATCAAATGTAATGTATTGAATTCTATATCTTAGAGCCTGATTTGTATGAATGGTTTGTATTGTACATAGTTTATCCCAATTGCGCTGCTTCTGTACATGCCCCACATGAGCTGTGTTTACCCCTACCTGCTAAGTCCTCTTGTTCACTCCATTTATGCTTGTTCTTACCACAAACAAAGAAACAAAGAAAATGATGTTGCTGCCCTAGTTGTGAATTTCTTCAAAACAGCAGTCCTGTACAGAAGCTGTAAAACTGACTAAATATATTAAAAGTATTCATTGAAAGTTTCTTTATGGAGGGTGGGGTGGGTGGGGGTGGGGGTGGGGGGGGGGGGGGGGGGGGGGGGACTTGTACATATGAATTAAAGAATACAGTAAATTTTATCAATTGAATGTTGTTATGTGTGAGTTCTTTCTCTGACTCTCTGAATGATTTATTGAAGTCTGGTTACATATCACTACCAGTGTGTAGTCACACACTGAATTACAACAATGTGGTTCTCATTTCCTAAGAGGCTTGACAGGAGAATTAGGCAGCACAAAGAGAATAGAATTTACTGTATTGTCTACTATGTTGTGGATGGTTACAATATCTTATTACCTTTGTTGTTATTTTTCATTTTTCATCCATTTCATCCATGCACTGATTTCACAACCCTATTGCCCCAGTGTGCGAAATACTCTATGACAATCGGAGGGGTCCTATATGCTTATCTATATGAAGCGGGGAAAAAATAACAAATGTTATTATGTTTCAACAAATTTGCAGAATGGGAGGACATTTTTCATCACAGCTCAGCATCAGAACCGACCCTTTACCTGCAGTTATCTCTAAATCAATTCAGGGCCCAACCCAGCCTGACACGTTAAGATAAGACTCGCGACCTGAGCAATAGGCTAATCAAATATGCTCTGAGCTGGCTGCTCTGCAGTACTGGCAAAAACTGTAGCGGCGTACAAACAATGCACTAAATAAATGTTAGAAAATAAATACAGATATATATTAATAAAAATGCAGTGACACGTGCAGATTGCGCAGGTAGAAACACGCTCTATGTTTTCAGTATTATTATTTTCACTTGTGTTTCCTCCTGCTCAGACCAACAGGATGGCACAAACACACACCTCTCCAAAACCAAAACTGTGCATAATATTATGAATTGTGTAGACACCCTCATTAATTATCTATATCTTCAACAAGACACCAGGATTTAACTGTTAACTGACCTTGTGTCCTTTTCTGACACAGCTGACAGCTGCTCCGTAAAATTCAGTTTATACTTTGAGATCATTTGTAGAATTGCAGCAGACTGGGAAACCCCAGTTTTTTTGGAGATTTAAGACTGTTTAAGAACATTTTCCATTGGATAATTAAAGACAGAAGACATAAATGAGGTTTTTTAAATGTGTAAAGGAGGAACAGAACCGCAGAGTTCCGAATGTATTATTTCTCCTAAATTAACTGTATGCTTTTCAGAATTACAATCAGTGCCGGAATCCGTGCCAGAAGCTGCAGCACCAATATAGGCTACATCAGCGGCCCGTTCACTGCCTGTAGCATTTTTTGGGTTGCTCTTCAACTTAAATATAATTGTAAAATAAATTTTACAATTATAGATAAATGGAAATAATTAGTTATATTTTGAAACCACCCCAAAATTGGATTTTTGGAGGTCTTAGGTGTTTTTTAGGGCGTCCGACAGACCTGTTGATACTGGATGATTCTACAAAAATGGTTTTTAACACTCTTCCAACATTTTAAAAATAAGTTTTACAATTTCTGTGCAGAGCAGCTATGGTATGCATATAAGATTTGGGAAAGATGATGGTTATGGCAAATAAACAAGTTTAAGATGCAGTTAGGGTTAGGCCACTAAAATGGTGGTAGGGGTTAGTGCTAAGGTTAGGTTATGGTTGAAAACAAAGCAAAAATAATTGTCAGGTCTACATATGAGTGGATTTTTTGTTTAGCCTTGTGAAAGATAAATGTATGTTACTTTGTGACAGTCAAAACCACGGCAGCGGCGGATGGCTGCCTACCATTGAGTCTGGTTCTGTCCAAGGTTTCTGCCTGTTAAAAGGAAGTTTTTCCTTGCCACTGTTGCCAAATGCTTGCTCATGGTGGGATTTGTTGGGTTTCTGTAAATAATATTCTAAAGAGTATGGTCTAGACCTGTTCTATAGGAAAAGTGTAATGAGAAAACTTCTGTTAGGAATTAGCGCCATATAAATAAAATTGAACTGAATTGAATTGACAGTAGTCTGTTATCTTATCTTAAACCTCCTCATCCTCACATTCTGCCTCGCTGCATAACGGATACTTATTCCTTGATTGGCACAGATAATTGGCATCGGATATAAATTGTGTGCTAGAGAATGATACAAAATGAATGTAATTGCTGGGCTGGATTTCACTACTTGAGTAATGTCAAAAAATCCACATGTCCCTGTATCAGACAAAACCTGATTATAAAGTAAGTAAACAATCTGAGCTGAGATGATGCTGTAGGCAAAATTCTCAAGACACCACGGTGCAACTCCGTCTGGAGTTCACTAATTCTGTCTTTTTGAGCTGTTTTTGTTGCATTTACCATTCTAAAGAAAACCCTGAATGACTTTTTTTTTTACCTTAATTTATTCAGGGGGGAGTTTCACTGAGAGCAATGCTCTCTTTTTCAGGAACACCCTGATCACATTCACACATGGAAGCTGTCCAGTACAACCACAGTCTTATCTGCTAACCACTGAACAGTTGGGGTTAAGGGCCTTGCTCAAGGGCACCTCAGTGCCAAAAATCCAACGAGGGAGGGGCAAGCGTTGCTTTTCACTGCCAGTCCAGGAGATTGAATCAACAACCTTCCGGTCACAAGCTTGCTTCTCTTACCTTTAGGCCACCCCTGCCCCAGTGACTTCAGCAATATTGTAAATGAATGCTACCATAGACTTTGCACAATGCCATTTACACCATAAAGCAACAGGCACCTCTAAAACGTATCTACAGTAGAGATACTGAAGAATATGATGGCTGACAAGGGTAAATGCACTGCAACTTAAGAAAACACATGCAAATAGACAAAACACAAGCAAATTAAGAAAACACCATCATTTTGACAACACATGCGCAGCATTTAGAAAACATGCTGCAAATAGACAAACCAAATACAGAAACTCGCTGCATATACAAAAAACCACAATGGAAGTGTTTCCAGAGGACACTAAAAAGGTTTGTGACTCATGAAGTCGGTCCATGTCATCCATTCATTGTTTTTCTGTGATTTGTTTTGTACTGTTTCTCCACTTCGCTTGACAATTTTCCAGACTCTGTGACTAAGACACAATTTTGTAAGTGCTCAAATGTAGGGTTGGCTATTTATCAATATTAAATACAATAATAACAGTAACAGTAAATTGCACTTACTCATGATGCATTATATGACAATACTTTTCAACTGTGCAATGAACTGGTTAAAGCTTGTTATATTCACAGGTATAATTTATTTCACCACTATATAAAATTATGTTTTTCTTGAGGCTGAAGAAAGGACTGATTAAGTACTTGGTATGTATTATTACAAATTAGGCACCCTCCATATTTCACATGTGTACAGTGTACAAACAATGTGTATGTAAACAGCCTGTGGAAAACACATGAGCTCCATGCCTGACTATATTTACTTCTTGGATCTTCTTCTGCTTTTGTACCATGTGTGTTTGAGCAGATTTTCTAATAATTGAGCATGCCAGAAAGCTGGACGCATAGAGGTGAACTTGTATTTCAGTCCCTGGAAGATGTGGAGATTGGGATGCAAGACTGATAGCGCCTGTTCAGGGACTTCACAGTGGCACCTGCCATTGAATCCTCCAACTCGGCAGTTAGGATCAGCAGTCGGCTTTAAACAGATTAGGGGCTCTGGGGGAGGGAAATCCGCTGTCTTTAGCTGGCTCACAACTTATCAGTAATTAAAGTGGATGCCAGGTTGGTGTGTTCATTGGCGGTCCGTGGAGTGCTGTTATAGCTGTCCTCATTAAGGAGCTGCCTGCAAAAGTTTGCCCTCAATGCTCACTTTTAATAAGCCAGTAGGGATTTCATAGTATATGGCTAAATACCATCAGTGTAGGAGCAAACATATAACAAAATTCCTGTTAATTCTAAATGTACTGAACATGAGAAAAAGTTTTTTTTTCTTTTTTTTTTTAACCTTACAGCAATGCCATAGAGGAAATGTTTTGATTTGATTTCTATGCAGACCCATAGGGGATTGTTATGTTTCACATGGACGTTGATAAATCATGTAAGAACAAATAAAGAGGTACAACAGCTTAAGGAAAGAAAACACTGAGAACTATGAGTGAAATTAATGACATAATGTATAGACTGGCTGATGCAAATGTCAGAATGGTTGTTACAGATGAAAAGTACTATGATAATAAAAATACATTGCCAATTAAAGAAGCCTTTTATTCTAAAGTAGATGTGATCCTACAGACACATTTAAAATAGAGATTGATTGATTCTTTTTTGTCTGATGTTTATATTCTTAATCAAAGTTTTTGGCAAAAGATTATCTTACCTGTTATGTATGCTCTCCCAACCCTAAGTATCGCCAGACAGAATGTTGATATTGGACAACTCTTCAAAACCCTGAATTAAGTTAAATTAATTTCCTTTCATGTTCAGTGCCAAAGTTTTAAAGATTTTTTTTTTATCTCTACTCAGTCTGGATCTACTGAATGGCAACTACAGGATGATTAAGGTTAGGGAAAGATTATGGTTTTGGCAAATACACTAAGCTAAAATAAACATGGTTTTTACATGAATATTTTAAACCCTTGTCTCTGAGTCCGACCAAAAGTAAACAGAAAATAGTCACCTGGAGTGGCCATTATGGCTAACTGCATAGGGGTCTACACCTGGGTCAGCTTCAACCTGCATATTCATCCAGACACGGGTTTGTTTACATTTATGAGGCTGACTTTAACTGTGGTTATACTAGGCTCGTCTGAGATGAACTGCGCCTCGCCTGGAAAGTGGATGAGATCAGGCGGCAGCAGGGGGCAATGACAAAAATCTGCAGTCAAGTCGGACAGTTTCCAACAGCCTCCAAAGAATATACAGGAAGTCACAGAAATATTTACATCCTGTTAGATCTGTCTGTAAGCTACCTGTAGTTTGCAGACCATGTTTGGATAGGCTGAAGAAATCGCATATGTGTTCTTGATTGCTGATGAAGTTCAAAGTGCTTTTCAGAATAAAAAAAATACAGTAATGGTAAAACAGTTTAAAATTAAAAAATTCAAAAGTACAGACAAGAGATCCACAAGATAAATGTTAGAAAGACATTAAGATTAGTAATTAAAACGTGAAAAGTACATTAAAACACACTTATTAAAAACATATTAACAAGAAAATAAAGAAATATGAATAGCTAAATATTACAATGGAGATGAGTGTTGCCCAGGATTTCTTAAAAAAGAAGTTTATTCCAGGCATGAAAACAAAAAGCTGTTTCTCCATGCTTTGTTCTGACCATGGAAACAGTAAGCAGACCAGCACCTGAAGACCTAAGAGGTCTGGCGGGTTCATAGCAATGTATGAGATCATAAATGTATTTTGGTCCTAACCCACTGAGTGCTTTATAAACAAGCAACAGAATTTTAAAATCAATCCTTCAATCGGGCAAGCAAGAGGCTGTCAGAGAGCCAACACAGACACCACCAGCTCCACCCACTGCAATCAACAGATCTCAATCACCTGAGTACTGATCACACACCTGCCACTAATCATCAACTCCACACTATATAGTCTCACTCCCCCGGTTCACTCACTGTCTGGTCTCAAATCTCTTATGAGATTCTACCCGACCACAGTATCTCCTGACAACTCCCTAAGGACTTTGGACTCCTCCGTTGTGTGTGTCGTCTACTCCTGGCTCTCCTGTTTCCCGTCTCCTCCAGTGGATTGAACTACCTTCTCTGCATCAGATAAGCCTCATAGACTTTCCTAGCTTCAGCCCCTTATATCCACCGTCATTGCTTTTCTCTGTCTGGCTGTTCAAATAAACTCCCTCGTCATTGTACTAACCTCCGTGTCCCGTGTCTACCTGCTGACAGAGGCATTGTAGTGTAATGTGGTCCATTTTCAATTCAGTTCAATTCAATGTTATTTATATAGCACCAATTCCTAACAGAAGTTATCTCATTGCACTTTTCCTATAGAGCAGGTCTAGACCGTACTCTTTATAATATTAATTACAGAGACCCAGCAAATCACACCATGAACAAGCATTTGGCGACAGTGGCAAGGATATACTTCCTTTTAAGAGGCAGAAACCTTGGACAGAACCAGACTCAATGGTGGGCGGCCATCTGCCGCTGCCGTGTTAGGTTTTGAGAGAGAGAGGGACAGAGAGAGGTTTTGAGAGGGGGGGCACAATGCAAAGACCACGTAGAATTTTTTATTTAAGTAGTAAAATAGTAATTGTAGTGTTAATTTTAATACATTTGTAATAATAGGAATGACATCTATAGGAAAAAATGTCAATATTAGTAATAGAGCCAATAACAACAACTGTACTAGCAGTTGCGAGCAGGAACACAGGGGCAGCAGGTGGCCCACAACCACAGATCCAGTCTCTGCAGCTCCGGAGGCAGAAATACCTGCTGAAAGCCACAGGAGAGGAGAAATGAGAAAGCACAAAACTACGAGAGAGAGAAGATGTTGAGTTAGTAAGTTTCCTAGTCCTGGTTAGAACCTGGCAGCAGCATTCTGGATTAGCTGCTAACAGCTTTCTTTTTTGAGAGACCTGTGAAGACTGTTACAGTAGTCAAGCCTATTAAAAATAAATGCATGAACAAGTTTTTCAAGGTCCTGCTTGGACATGAATTTTGTAATTCTGGTGATAGTAGGTAGATCTAATAATAATAATAATAATAATAATAAAAAATTATATATATATATATAATTTCTGATAACATTGAAACTGATGCCTTTTATAGCATTTCTTGACTTTTATAAGGCATTCGATACTGTAGAACATTGTTTCTTATTTAAAACACTCCAAACTTTTGATTTTGGCCAAAACTTTGTATCGACAGTTGAAATGTTTTATAGAAATACTGACAGTTGTGTCATGCTGTATCCAAACACTACAAAAAGGTTTCCAGGTTTTGAGATCAGTTCATCAAGGATGTTCAAATTCACCTTTTCTGTTTCTGATCGTGGTAGAATTACTCTCATTGCATATTTTACACAATATTGAAGGTTCGTGTATTTTTGGTAGAGAAATAGGATTGACCCAGTCAGTTGAGATAAAGCGAAAGAGATAAACAACAGATTAAATATGCTATATCCCTAATAGACCAGTTTTCGCCTGCATCAGGTTTAAAACTCAATTAATATAAATGTGAAATTTTATGTTTGTATCAGACTGTGGAAAAAAAACTTTATGTAATATACCTGTTAAGAAATGTGTTAAATATCTAGGTATTCATGTCTGTAAGGACTTCTTGGAGCACCAACAGCTTAACTTCTCCCCCAAACTGAAAAACACAAACAATACTGAACTTATGGCTTCAAAGAAATCTATCAATCTTAGGAAGGGTTCTTTTGTCTAAAGCTGAAGGGGTCTCAAGATTTGTCTACCCAGCCCTTTCCCCCAATGTTCAGGACTCAACATGTAAAGACATAAACAACATATTTACAAACTTTGTGTGGAAAAATGAAGAAAGCAGTGCTTTCAGGATCCAAAGATGAGTGGACTTCATGGACTTGAATAATACCTTTAAGGTAAAATGGTTAAAAGAATGTTTAAAAGCACCTAACTCATAATGGTATTTCATTCCAAACAACAATGTATTTCTAAAAGAAACAAGTCCCTTTATTTACAAAATTGCATTAACAGAAACATCATCTTCTTAAAGGACTTAGTTATTTACTTAACTATGGAGCTTTTCTTAAAGAGAAATTTTACATTTACTATCAAGTTCAAATAATTTAGCTTTGTAATAAATTCCATACCCAATGGTATATTAGAATTAATGAAAAGCTATAAAAAGCAACATGAGGTTCCCAGATTTATATGCACTATATAAATGGTATTGATATTATGAGCAACAGATGCAACAGAGCAACAGATGCACCAACATGTCTCTACATTAAAAAAATGTAGAGACATGTCTCTAATACTAAATAAATAACACCATGTGGAAAATCTTTTTGGAACTCTCATTTCACAGACAGTAACTGGCACAAGGCATGGCTTGTTCCTTTTAGATTCTGCATTACTAACAAAATTAGAGAAATACATCTGAAAATATTACACAAAATATACCCAACAAACATGTATATTTCAAGATTTCTAGATGCTGATGACAAATGTACTTTGTGCAAGACTGAACAAAAAAGTATAACTCATCTGTTTTATGGTTGCCCATATTGTATTACATTTTGAAAAGTCTTTGATAATTATATTGTGCAACACATTCAATTATCATTGAAGAGAAAAATATTATCACTTATTTTGAATGTAACGATAACAATTTATGCAATATTGTTTTTTTTATTTTATTAGAGAAATTTCAGATTCATAAAGCAATTTTTTTTATTCAACCTCATCTTTTAAGTTGTTTCTAATTGAAATGTAATGTTATTTTGAGTCTCTTAAATATGAAACAATTAAGAAATGCACGGCAATGGCAGATTATCCTATGCACTATTATGAAGAGATCGGGAGTCATTTCACTTTGAGGAGCTAAATCAAATTGAGGAGCTAAATCAAATGGAAGAGGAGACACAAAAAATTGAGGCAAAAAGACAACAGGACCATCCGGAAAGACAACATACCTCATGAAACTGTTCCTGCGCTCATTGCTCTCCACAGCCAACTGGGCAGGAAAACTTTTGATGCAGAGAGTGGGACCTCTTGATGCCAGACTTGGAAAATAGCTGTGTCCACGGACGAGTGATCCCAGCAGTGTAACTACAACAAATTTATTTGCAGCGCTTATCAACATTGGGTTTTGATGGTTTGTTTTTTTTTCATAACGAAGAACGGAAATACCATGTTAAGCCATTTTTCCTACAGCATCATCATAAGTTAATAATAAAAGCGCAGGGCCACTGACCAAGCGACAGTATTTGATGTTGGGGTGAGAATGTGCCAGTTATGATCCACTACAGTTAGAAACCATATGAGATGAATAAATTGCCGTTTTCATTAGCTTTGCTACCATCTTGACTGGAAAGAAGCCTGCTGTATGTCACCGCCATGAAACTAGGCTATATGCTACTCTGCGTTGCGAGACATGCAGAAATTTGGCCTGTTTTAGCATAATGTTTACTTAATACATGTCTAATGAACAATTTTAAATAAATCAATTAACCTGAATTTGATTTTCACATAACTTTAGTTGTGAGTCATTTATTTGGATGTCACTTGATTATGATGCTACTTTTAATAAGTTAATGTTAATAAGCTAATGTTAAGTTACCTAGATGTGATTGCATAGTCATAATTATTATTGCCACTTTATTTTGCCTATTAAGGAATTATACCAAACAAGAAATTTGAAAATCTGCAGTTCGATTCTCAGTGCGGATGCGTCGATGCATAACAGCTTACAGATAAATTGTAAATCCCCACACCGCTATTTTGATTTGTGTACTGCTACTGACAGTGCTGTGTGAGATATGACTGGTGAGAAAGAAAGACACTTTTATATTTGTTACAAGATGTTTATTTAAGCTCATGGCCACCTGTAATGCCTCCGCCGTGCCTGCAACACACAGCATAAACTGAAAGTACCAGTCTTGGCTACTTGACTTTAGACAGCTTTACATTGTCTGTCTTCAAAGGACAACAACAACAAAAAAACTTTAAAGACGGTCATCTATATTTTGAAGTGTTGCTCCTTTGTTCCATTTGGAAAGGCCTTCTCACCTTCTTTTCCCAATTCCTGCAAGGAATAGCAACACCGGATGTCCTCATCATCCACTGTGGCGGCAACGACATGGGGAAGTCAGCAGTGTCAAGCTGATCAACATAGAGGACCTGCACCAGCTTCACCTCCAGCACCCCGGCATGAAGATCATGTTTTTGTCTGTGACCCAAAAGGTGCCGGGGGAAGGCTTGTGCCAATCTGGTGACGCTCAACAAGGCCAGGAAAACAGCCATAACATTATGACCACTGACAGGTAAAGTGAACAACACTGATAATCTCATTATTATGGCACCTGTCAGTACGTGGGATATATTAGGCAGAAAGTGAACATTTTGTCCTCAAAGTTGATGTGCTATAAGCAGGAAAAATGGGCCGCAAGGAATTGAGTGACTTTGACAAGGGCCAAATTGTGATGGCTAGACAACTCAGTCAGAGCATCTCCAAAACTGCAGCTCTTGTGGGGTGTTCCCGGTCTGCAGTGGTCAGTACCTATCAAAAGTGGTCCAAGGAAGGAAAAGCGGTGACAGGGTCACAGGCAGCCATAGCTCATTGATGCACATGGTGAGTAAAGGCTGGCCAGTGTGGTCCGATTCAACAGATGAGCTACTGTAGCTCAGAAAGGTGTCAGAACACACAGTGCGTCGCGGTTTGTTGCGTACGGGGCTGCGTAGCCGCAGACCAGTCAGGATGCCCATGCTGACCCCTGTCCACTGCCGAAAGCACCTACAATGGGCACGTGAGCATCAGAACTGGACCACAGAGCAATGGAAGAAGGTGGCCTGGTCTGATGAATCATGTTTTTTTTTTTTTACGGCACGTGGTGTGCCGATTACCTGGGGAACACATGGCACTAGGATGCACTATGGGAAGAAGGCAAGCCAGTGGAGGCAGTGTGATGCTTTGGGCAATGTTCTGCTGGGAAACCCTGGGTCCTGCCATTCATGTGGATCTTACTTTGATACGTACCACCTAAGCATTGTTGCAGACCATGTACACCCTTTCATGGAAACGGTATTCCCTGATGGCATTGGCCTCTTTCAGCAAAATAATGCGCCCTGCCACGAAGCAAAAATGGTTCAGGAATGTTTTGAGGAACACAACAAGTTCAAGGTGTTGACTTGGCCTCCAAATTCCCCAGATCTCAATCCAATCGAGCATCTGTGGGATGTGCTGGACTAACAAGTCCAATCCATGGAGGCCCCACCTCGCAATTTACAGGACTTAAAGGATCTGCTGCTAACATCTTGGTGCCAGATACCACAGCACACCTTCAGAGGTTTAGTGGAGTCTGTGCCTCAACGAGTCAGGATTGTTTTGGCGGCAAAAGGGGGACCTACACAATATTAGGCAGGTGGTTATAATGTTATGGGTGATTGGTGTAGCTACATTTATTCATAGCTAAAAGGTGTTATGATTGAGCCCCTTCACATTAGACATGACAGTCCTGGGCTATTTTTGAAAGATGGAGTACATTTAACACCTGGAGGAAAGTATATGTTTTTTAAGTACAGTAGCTAATTGCCTTAGTTCACTTCCAAATGCAGTGAACTGCATACAGTTGGCAGTGTCACTGCTTTTGGCCTTTAGGACACATTTTGTAATACCTAAACATAGTCCTGACTGTCATGGCTAATGTTGAGTTTATTTTTTATGTTCATTATGGTTGTTAAAAAATAACATCTGTAGCCATAACACTGTTACCACCTCTCATCTTCCTCATTACTACAATACCACCCTTTATCCCCTTTTCCCCCTACCACTCATGGACTCTGCAGCTCTCTAGGAATAGCTGTTACCTCTTGCACAGGCCAAGTCTGTTGATCTTATTTAAGAAATGTGTTTGTTTACTGTTATAGGTTTAAATATTGTCCACCCTTTTGTTTTATGTCCTTTTATTTGAAAAAATATGGTTCCCATTTGAATACATTTTATTTATATCTGCACTCCTTTTGTCTTTACTACCGACTGAAAATGTTAGATTTCACATTTTAATCGGACTTACCTGCACACTGAGTAGTGTGTAATGAATCCCCCTAGAAGGTATCATTTATTTGCAACGTTGCAATCTCTGAGAAGGTCTTCCCCAGGCAAATACGCAGGTATTGTGAGGCTTATATAGTGAGGCAAAAAGAAACAATCAGCTGATCAGTGCATTCGATTTACCTCACTATTGTTACGCACAGACAGGCTGGAGGCACCGAGATAGAGAAGGCAAGGTTTATTTATGACACAGCAATGAGGCAAACAGCAGGCTAATGAGTCGACACACCAGAGTGCGGATACCGTCCTTAAGAGGCTGGTGAAAGTTCAGTTCAGGAGCTGGAGAATCTCAATTTGGAGTACTGGCGCGGCAGGTCTAAGACGGGGAGTCTTGGAAACAGAAGATAGTCGGTTTGCAATCAGGAGTCCAACTATGTCTTGTTCGACTGGAAACTGAGTCCATATATCAACGAGACCCGACACTGACTGAGGTGAGTGTGGAGTCTTTATACTGTTGGGGAGGTGATAGGTTTCAGGTGTGGGATTGAGACCAGGTGTGTAATTAGAACTCAGGTGAAGGCGTGCGTTGTGTCTGGGTGAGAGTGGAGCCTGGCCTATCTGTGACAACTATACAGTATTGGCCTCACAATACCTGGGCAAGACCTTCTCAGAGATCGCAAATGAATGACATATCCTACGGGGCTTCAAAACTATTCAGTGTGCAGATTGTTTTCACAAGAGTATAGTTTCTCAGTGAATGTTCCACATTTGTCTTAAATAAAAAAAACAGCACTTAACATTATCTTTCCATGTTTTTACTTTCTGCTAAGATCTATGCAAAATGTTAACCTATAAATACTTTATTACCATAATACCATATTTTATTTGAATTATTAGTTATTGTTGTTATTGTTATTAATTATTTTGTTTAAAGTTTAGATCACCACTATATTTCCAATTAACATAGGAAATTGATGAATGACAGGTTTTAAGAATGTGCTTTTACTCTAAAGTATATTTAGTCTGATCCATTTTATATAACAAAAATGTACCACTACACAAGCAACAGTTAATTAAAATCATAACTTGCAATGACCCAGTGTCAAAATTTTGCAAAATCTTCACACGTCACATTGGCCTAGGCGTCCTCAAGCGTCTGTTATAACCCGGCCCATAGGCCATGACAAAAACAGGAAAAAAACATAAAATGCCAATAAATACAAGCTGTTTATTGTAATAAAGAAAATTAACTGAACTGTAACTTTGGATATGAGGTGTGTTAGTCAGTGAAATCAGTAGTGTTCATGTGGATGTACGTGGATAGTGTAGGATAAGGTGTTATGGAGTAAAAGTAAAACAAAATGCTAAGGGTGCAGGCAAACAGGGAAAAGGGCGAGCCACACTGAAAGCTGGGGCTTTTATATCCTGTAGAGCACTGGGCCCCGGTGGTCCAGATCTAGTTGGATACTGTAATCAGCTCACTGGAACCTCAAAAGACACCATGGGTAGACACAGTTATTGACAAAGCACACACACAAGTAGATCTGGTGGCAGGTGACATATATGGTGGCAGCGGAGAGTCTTGACAGTAGCTTCTTATGACAGACTACCATCTCTGTCCATGCTACACTGAGCTCTCCTCCGTGCCCCCTGACCCTCCGCATCATAGGCTACGTAGCCACATCTCCTACAGTCGCTGCTCCCTCACTCCTCTGTTGCATTTTTGAAATATGCTGGGAGGAAGGGTTCTAGCCAAATTTGAGGGTGTAGTTATCCTAGCCAGTGTAACTGCAAGGATAGATGTGATATGGTCTTGTCTCTTAGAGTTTGTTAGAAGCCTGGTTAGCAGCCGAGTTCTGGATGAGCTGGAAACAGGAGATGGCTGAGCCCTGAGTACAGGGACTTACAATAATCTAGGCGTGATGAGATGAAAGCATGGATGACTTTTTTTTTTTTTTGAAATATGTGTAAAGTTGAGCTATCTTTACCTGTTTCACAACTTTCAATATTTTTCATCACTGTCTAATGAGCCCATGACACAAAATCAAGTTGATTTTGTTTGGTTTGATTCAGGGAGGACATGAAAGAGCAAAGCAGAGGCAGGGCAAAAGAGGTACTGTCATATAGCCCAGGGCTGTCACAGAGTCTACAGCCATGCTAGTAGCTCTGTGATGCTTTAGCCTACTTAGGCACAGCTGTGCTTTGAGCTAAATGCTAACGTCAACATGCTAACATGCTCACAATTTTACTGTTGACATGCTGATTTTTTTGCAGGCGTAGTATTTACCATGTTCACCATCTGAGTTTAGCATGTTAGCTTGCTGACATTTGCTAATTAGCAAACACAGTACTGGTGAGGCTGAATGTCATTAGTTCTGTAGGCATTTGGTCATAAACCACAGTATTGGACAAAGTGAAATTTTGACATGAGGATGTCACCAAAATTATTTCAATTAATCCTGAGGGGAACATATATGCATGTACCAAATTTCAGGGTAATCTATCCAATACTTTACATTTGATCGCAAACCTAAATGCCAAACTGTTGGTGGTACTAGATGAAAAGTCAGTGGATCACAAAAGTCAGTAGGATTTACCCTTAGGGGACCAGTAATGACTGTACAAAATTTCAAGTCAATTCATCCAAAATCTGTCAAGATATTTCAGTCTGGACCAAAGTAGTAGACCTTATTCTTATTTGCCTAATCTGTAAATCTGACAAAATATATTTTTTCCTCTGCTGGCTCAGGACATTTCATTCATATGACTTCAGCATCAGTGACTATAATTAAAATAACCAACATGTATTTAATATTTGTCCTGCCACTGGAACATTCTAACCCCCTTCCTTTCCATTCAGCAGCACATAACATTATTTCATGTCAATATTTCCCTGCACAGTTTGTGTCCCACTCAGCTATATGATGAATGCCTGTAATAACTGCAGATCTGATATGCAGCCTGGCATCCTCTTGTTCATGATAAGGGGTTCTTCCCATGAGAAGACATATCTGTGAAATCAGGGCATCAGAACAATGTGTTTGGGATACTGCCCACATTAAGCCATCTTTGCCAAACCCAGCCTGACCTAAACTGCGCTTTTCCCTGAACAGAATTTCTGCTTTAATCAAAATTGGAATGGAAAAAGGACCCTGCGTGCCTCTGGGATATTTTTCCATTAACCATTTTGACACATGACTGACTGTGGGGGATTATTGGTTTTTGAAGAACTATTAACAGCTGTACATTTGCATTTTAATACAGTTTTCCTCAACTTACTAATGCAATATGCTACTCAGCTTTGTTGCTACCTCATCCCTTCAGCAATTCAGAGTAACAGCAAAAGCCCTCCAGTTTTAATCATTTTAATTGCCATGAAATATTAGTTTTCATTAATCACTTCTGAATCTTCACCATTAGATACCGGCCATTACAACTCCTCTCCAAACTGTTGCTCGCCGCTTCCTGCAAGGCTCTAAGAAGGGCATTAAAATTCACCAGTGCTAAACTAAACCAGAAATAAGCAATATAATTACAGAAATATTAATACAATAATAATTCAAATGTCCTATTTCTACTTTCCATCCCTGGCTGGCCTTGTTGGATTAGTAGGTGAAAAGGTTCTTTGAAGTTGCCTGATAGAGGTCCCTGAAGGTCTCTTTACCACAGTGAAAAAGTTCCACTGGATTATTGATTCAGATGTCTTAGAATTCTCACAACTGTCAGGCCTTCTCAACAGAGACAAACTATCTGTACATCTGTGTTTCCCTCTGCATCTGTCATATTTGTCCTCAGCAGGAGCTTGCCCACCTTTCTTTAGCAGAACACATTAGTCACTGAATATTACTTGACTGTGACGGAGCAAGAAGATGACGCATGAGTATTTGCATGACATTTTCAAAGGCCAAAAGTAAACTGAAGGTGTGCTTTTTATTTCTACTTTCTGGCATTTTGGGATTTGTAAGAAAGGGGCATTTTGCACCAACAAATAATTTGATAAAATAATTCTTGAAGCTGCAGGTGATATTCCATGGAGATGTTTTTAAATGGCAGTGATAGATAAAGTGTCAGGATAATAGGACTGTTTCAGCTTCCAGCAATTCTCTCATGGGAACCAAGACTATATATATATATATATATATATATATATAAAAACCTTGGTGAAGTATCATGGGTCATATGCATCACCTAGCACCATCCATGGTTTTTTGAAGCTTGGGGTCCAATGTCCACCCTGAGCACTGTGCGATCAGTGTAAAGCTACAGTCACATTACAATCCCGCCCTATGAACATTTGCTTGCCCCCATTCTTTTCAAGTGATAACCATACAAGGGACAAAGTCCAGAATAGTTTTTCTGTTTCAGTGAAATCTCCATCTGGTTTCGGCTGACTTGCAGGTCAGAGTCTTTTTCAACTTTGACCATGAACGCGGATGTGCAATGTCAGCCAATAGAAAGATTGATGCACTGTGTTTGGAAATGAAGTATGTGTGTGTCATCAGCTTTTTTAATACAATATCTAATTTCAATTTATTTATTTATATAGCGCCAATTCATAACAGAAGTTATCTCAACTACAAATGCGATCACTCAATATTTATTTATTGCAAATGCTTTATAGGTAAGTGATTAGCCATTAGTACAACTTCAGAGTTGCATGTTTGGACGCTGTCTTGTCTCTGACTCAACCCACATTTGGATTCAGTCTTGACTCAATTTACATAGTCTTACCAGTCAGTGCTGAGGATCTTGGAACGGTGTTTAAGAGTCTCAACTGTTCCACTTCTTCCCTTGATCCCATCCCGACCTTATTTTTTTAAAAGTGTTTTAACTGTTTATCTAAGGATATTTTCAGCATTGTAAACACCTTTTTTACAATCTGGTATTTTTCCAAGCTCACTCAAATCTTCAATTGTTAACCCACTTTTAAAGAAGCCCACTCTAGACCCATCTCTTTCGCCCCAACCATAGTACAGAAACAGCCTTGGTCAAGGTTATTAATGACATTAGAATAAATGGTGACAATGTTTCTAGTTTAGTATTGTTGTACCTAAGTGCGGCATTTGAAACTATCAATCATGATATTTTAATGGGGAGACTTGAGAGATGGGTTAGCCTATCAGGGTCAGCAATGTACTGGTTTTCATCATACCTTAAAGCATGTGATTTTAGTGTTTCTCTTGAGAATTTTAGTTCCAAAAGAAATTATATCTCACGTGGTGTTCTGCAGGTGTCAATTTATGCCCATTATTGTTTAATTTGTACTTATTGTCTCTATGCCAACTTATTAAGAAACACAATGTGTGTTACCATAATTATGCTGATGACACGCAATTATATATTTCCAGATCCGTCGATGATCTGAGCCCTGTTGACACGCTATCAGAACGTATCAAGGAAATTGATAACTGATAACAGTGACAAGACAGAAATCCTGGTTATCGGGGAAAAGGCTAAGAGACAGCAAATCTCTTTTAAATTGTCACACTTGTCTTTGGAAAGTGTCACACAGGTCAGAAACCTTGCCGTCATGCTGGAAGCTGGCCTCACTTTCCAGAGCCACATTAAATAAATATTGTGACGGTAAGGAGCTTTTTATCCCAGGAGGATGCTGAAAAAATCATTAATGCTTTTATTTTCAGTCGGCTAGACTACTGTAACATGCTGTTCACAGGAATGCCTAAAAAACATCCAGTTTATAGTTTATTTATAAATAGTTTATTTTATTTTATTCTTACTTATTTTATTGGCTTTAACTCATGTGTCTTATTATTTTTATTGGTCAATTGTGCTTCCACCTGGAATGAAATGTGCTATATAAATAAATAAGTTTTGCTTGCTTGCTTAACCACAGCCCTCTGTTTCAGCTCTCTTTTGGTTTCCACCAACTCCTGAGAAACATATGTATCTTTAGCTGCTTAATGCTCAAATATATTCGCCAGCTAGTCTCTAACTTTGTCTGTCTGCTGTTTGGTGCTGAGCAGGATCCTGTTTCCTGTTTGTCCAGCCATTAACCTCTCCTGTCATTTCAGATACCTGTCATTCTCCACATGCCCTGTAGTTGTTCTCAGTGTCTTTCTGCCATTCCTAGTCACCCGATCCCCTCACTTACCAGCACACCTGTTCCACAATCCTTCATTAGCTCCCCTGCATATTTACCAGCCCGCTTTCCTCTTTCATTTACCAGATCAACTAATTTCCCGCCCAGCCTTCGTTCCCCTGTACTGACCACAGCTTGTTCTGCCCGATCCCTGCTTTGTTTGCCCTTGCTGACTGATTACCTTTGCCGTACTCAGCCTTGAAGTTCTTACCAAGTTAACAATTGATTACTTTCAACTGCTCTGCCTCTGAGTCTTGTTTGTGAGTCCACATCTCTGTGTGCAAAACCGTTACACAAATGGTGTACAGTGAGTTTTTCACAGCTTTTTCACTGAAAGCTGCTGGAAACAACAGTAATGAAAGTGAAGTTGAGGGCTTAAAAACCAAGCCAATGGCCTGCAAGAGGCTTAAAAGCTCTGTAGAGCTGAGGGAAACTGCAGAGTTGGTGATAATTGTCTTTTGGTTGATCCCTAGGAGTGACACCATTCACATTACACTTTCACGTTGTCTGATCCATTGTTAATCCAAAAAATAATTATTATGAAAGTTAACGTTTAGTCTATTTGGAGTTCCACAGTATATAATATAAAAAATACTATTTTCTTTATTTTTTTATAGACAAGTAAAGTAACATTTTATACACTTTTCTCCAAACTCCGGAAATTTTGGGATCTTGATTGGAATCTGAGGTTCTGTGCGAACAGTGCATGAACATCAGTTTGTACAGTGGAAACCTTTTATGGGATTTAGACTGATAATCCAAGAGGATTATCAAGTTCAAATTTATTTGTCATATATAATTATATTACATATTATAATATAATCTTATATCCCTAACGTTGAACACCTTTAAGTAGCCTAGTGATGCGCAGGTCAGGGTGTTTTAATACCCACACCCACTCGACCAGTTATGAGAGCCAATCTGCACCGCTCGACCCGCAAAAATATAAGTTAATCAACCACCCGAACCCGACCTGCAAACTGCCAACTTTGTGCAATATAGTAGCACAATTGTCAGGACTGAGCGCCGCGGCACTGTGTGACGCTCTCTTTCTCCCCCACCGATGGGAAGATCTAGGCTCAATTAACATTCAAATTGCTCCAAATGGTGTTCTTTATTGTTGAATTGCAGCAAAACAAGTAACCCTTCATTAAAGACATGTACTCTTTCTCACTCACTCACTCACTCACTCACTCACTCACTCACTCTCACACACACACAGGCTACATTCACACACAACAAACAAATTATGCATTCTTCAAATCTTAACAGTGTATTTTACAGGCTACTATTTTGTTACAATTCACTGTGTAGGCATGTGTAAGTCTATACTATATTTTTTAGCCTAGTTTTTGGCTGCACTGTACAGAAAAAGAACAAGTCCACAGTTTCAGGATTTAGCCTATTTCGACAAGCACATGACCAGCTGGGCAGAAAGCGTGCTCACTGAATGAGCTTGTTGCTGGAATGCACAGTACCCCTCTAGCCAGTATGGAGAGGAAGAGAAGGTGGAAGATGGACTATTGCACGCAATGTAAGTTATTAATAACTTACTCGGCACGCTGCTTTGTCACTTTTTGGCCCGAACCCGTGATATTTTCTAGCAAGCTTACCCGAACCAGCCCAACCCGTTCGGGTCGGCCCACGCATCCCTATTACGTTTTGATAATCAAAACATATATATAATCATTATTTAACATATGACCATATCAGTGTGAATCACCTGAATTAATGTATCTTGACAAACTTTATCAAACTTATAACCCCCTCCCACTCTCATTCCAAATTCCATTAGATCTATCAGTGAGTCTGAAATGACACTGAGATAAAGGTTACCCTCATATTTAATGATATACATTTCCCAAGGGACTCGAGTGCTTTCAAGACAGCTATAAGGGCCTCTCAAATGGTGTTTGTTATCCTTATTAAAAGTTCAATAACACTATGGAAACAATTTAATTAATACTGATTTTGTCTGAAAGAGCACTGCCTCAGGGCCTTGGACAATGTCTGATGATATGTAGCATTTTAATCTAGGAGAATTAATTACCTGCTGAAGTCCACACCCCTCTTTGCCACATCCCTTCCAGGTCTTATCTTTTTGACCTTTTCCTTTCTCCTCCTCCTCTCCTGTATTTAAGCACACTTTCTGCCATAACTACTGTAAACTGCTCCTCTTTATAAACTTTCTGGCTGAAGAACTCAGCACTAGCAGAAGTATCGAGCTCTATTGACTGGGGGTTAATAGAGTCGAATCCAGGGCAGGTCACTTTTTCCACACATCATTATGACCTCAGGGATCAGGCTTAAGTGTTTGGTAATAGGGGGGGGATTATACACGTGCTATGGAGATACTTAAGAAAGAAAACCATTTTTCCACACTTGTAGTGAAATACTATTATGTTAAAGTTCATTATCTGCTAAGCCCATAAAAAGATAAATGATGTTGCACTCTACGCTCACACTTAATATAAAATACTCTGCCTGCAGCCATAACAGCAGTGGAAGTGAAATTTAAATAAGAAAATACAGCACTAACTTGAAATGGAAAAGATCGACTAGCTACCATTTAGATATTCTACATCGATCAGTTTTAAGCATCAGTGGATTATTGTCAAATCAATGGTTATACCTTAGTACAATTACTGTACATTGGGGCTATTACCTTATACCTCAAGCTAGTGATACCACAGCATGAATGTGGTATGAAGACCATATTTCCCTCATATATAAGGTCTTATAAGATATTAAAAGATCAAATAAGATAATAAAATCCATCATCCTAAACTGTGAAACCTTTATAGCTCAGTTTGGGCTGGAAGAATGGCACCCCTCTAAGTTTTGTGCTCCAAGCCAATCCAGCAGATTTCCCACAAATCAAGTCACACAAGTTCACACATGTTCACTTGACACAAACACTCACTTATGTTACATAATTTTATGTAAAGTCAACAAGTTTAGTTTTTTTTTTTTGTTCATTATAATAAAATGTATAAAGCTGATATAGCTGTCGTGGGTGATTTTCTTCTTCTTGGTCAGCTATTACAGACAGACAGGCAGGAGACACCGATATGGAGACAGATGGTTCTTTATTAGGTTACAGAAGGTGAAGACAGGTGTGCGGGCATGGAGATGGGGAAGTCTGCTGGCGTGAACATTGCTGGAGAGGGAGATCGCTGTAGAAGGGATGTGGGGAATATGCAGTGTCGCATGGGGAGTCCTTGTACCAAACAAGGTCGGACAACTGGCTGAGGTGAGTGCTGGGCTTTTTATGCTGGTTGTGATTAGGAGCTGATGGGGAGCAGGAGGGTGATAGGGACCAGGTGTGCTTCATTAGCAGACGGTGGAGCCTGGCGTATCCGTGACAGTACCCCCCCCCCTCCATGGCCAGCTCCTGAGGGCCGAAAAACCCTGCCGACATGGTGGTCATCCTCCACCACGGGGAGCAGGTTGATCCGGGCGGATGGCCGGGGGTTGGGCATGTGCGGAGCTGGGAACTTCGGGTGGACGACCCGTAACCTGGACAGGTGTGAAGTTGGGAGCCTCAGACGGACGACCCTGAGCCTAGGCAGGTGCGGAATTGGGAGCCTCGGATGGACAACCCGGGGCCAGGACAGGTGTGGAGCTAGATCGAGATTGAGACCACCAGAGCAGGAGCCGGCGGTGGGGCCGCAGGACAGGGAGCCGGTGACGTGAAGATTGGTAGAGGAGCAGGCTGGACCAGTGGTGTCCGGGAATCCGGAGCCCGACACTCAGGCAGAGAAGGAGGGTACTGCTGCTGCTGCGATCCAGCCAACGATTCCGTGGCATGCTGCGACCCAGCAGACGGTTTTGCTGCGTGCTGCGACCCAGCAGACGATTCTGCGGCATGG